>NC_081522.1:39709847-39739847 GCF_030273125.1 Centropristis striata
GCGCTGACGGCGGCTGCAGAAGCATTTGGGTCCATTCATTTCAATACAAAATGAGATGCTTCTCACTTGATTTATTACCTCAACAAAGACTAAAAACAATCAAACAAAGACCAAAGACAATCAAACAAAGACTAAAAACTATTACAAAAGTCTAAAAACAGAGGAACGTTGTTGTTTTTGTATTGAAAGTCAACAGAAATGTTCAAAACAACAACTTAATGTCAAAAGACTTTTGCAGCACAACTCTAACCAGGCGGCAAACCAGCAGGGGGCGCTGACGGCGGCTGCAGAAACATTTGGGTCCATTCACTTCAATACATTAATTCAATACATTACCATAATTATGCAGATGATGCACTAGTTTACCACAGCGTCAAAGAACTGAGGTCCAAAACCAGCACAAAGGAAACAAATTAAAGTTCTTCAATGAAACAAAGACTAAAAACAATCAAACAAAGACTAAAACAGAGGCATGTTGTTGTTTTTGTATTAAAAGTCAACGGTAATGTTCAAAACAACAACTTAATCTCAAAAGACTTTTGCAGCACAGTTCGTATATCCCACAACTCTAACCAGGTGGCAACCTCCTGGTCTGAGCAGGGAAGCAAACCAGCAGGGGGCGCTGGCGGCGGCTGCAGAAGCATTTGGGTCCATTCATTTCAAGACAAAATGAGAAAACTTCTCACTTGATTTATTACCCCAACAAAGACTAAAAACAATCAAACAAAGATTAAAAACTATTAAAAAAGTCTAAAAAAAAAGGTTCCCACAACTCTAACCAGGCGGCAACCTCCTGGTCTGGGTGTGCTGACGGTGGCTGCAGAAGCATTTGGGTCCATTCATTTCAATACAAAATGAGAAAACTTCTCACTTGATTTATTAGCTCAGAAATGTTTTTCAGGACAACACTATGGTCTCAATCACTAGTAAAAAATCTTCTTCAAGACAATCTGATGTTAATAATGTAAATAATGGCCCGGTTTAGGTACTTAAGGCCGTTTAGTCAGCAGTTTCTCTTTTTAAAAGCTGCGAGACGTTTTCTTTCCTTTTATTTGAGTCGTATGTATGAAGGGCGTGGTGGTGCAGATCTCTCACTAACCTCTTTATTTATTAATGCTGCGTGAAGGCACTCTGACTTCTGAAGGAGATGAACTATAAAGATATGAGTGAAACCTTCACACATTTATAAACCATATTGTTGGCAAACAGGACTGTTAAAAACTTTTTCTCACGGATCAAAAAAAAAGGGGACATAAATATGGATAAAAATAAAACAACAGAAGTGAATGTATTGGCAGCAACAAAGTGAGAAGCTTAAAAATGTATGACTCATCCATCTGTCTTCATGCTTCACATGGCCACAAACACACACACACACACACACACACACACACACACACACACACATTCTTGTACTTCTATCTTTGTGAGGACCCTCATTGGAACAGTAAATTCCCTTGCAAGGTTATAATAGTTTTGGATTTTTCATTAGTTTTAGTTTTAATTTTGCTATGAATTTTTGTTTTCATATTCAGTTATTAAGTTTTGAAATTCTTTAGTTTTAGTTTTTATTAGTTGTAGTTTTTTGTAATGGGGTATTTGTTGGGTGGGAGATTAAAAGAGGTCACAGTAAATTTTGCATTTATTTCCTTTGTCTGATCCATCTTCATTATGTATGAAAAAAGTTGACAAAGACGAAAACGAAGAACATTTTCACTATAATTTTAGTTAGTTTTGTAACCACACAATACAGTTTCAGTTAATTATCATTATCATGTAACCTTTAACCCTTAAAACAAAGTCTGAAATCTAAAAAAAAGCCTTTAAAGAATTGAGGACCGGCCGAAATGTCCTCACTTTGCAAAAATGTCCTCACTCTGTTGGTTTAAAACGTGTTCGATCCTCACTTAAATAAGAAATAAACTCTTAAAACAAGATAAATTAAAGCTGCCAGCAGCGATGAACTGGCCCGAGCAGAGTGACCTGACCTGAATTATTTGTTTCTTATCAAGATAAAAAAAAACTTTGAAAAAGTCTTTTTTTGGTCTTTTTGTGTCTTTTTTGTCATTTTGTGTCATTTTGTGTCATTTTTTTGGTCATTTTGTGTCTTTATTTGGTCTTTTTGTGTCTTTTTTTGTGTCTTTTTACATCTTCTTTTGGTCAAAAAAGACAAAAAATGTACAAAAGAGATAAATTAAAAGCTGCCAGCAGTGATGAACTGGCCCGAGCAGAGTGACCTGACAATTATTTGTTTCTTACCAAGATAAAAAAAACCTTTAGATTTAGAAGTGTTGTTTTTTTGTTCTTAACCGTAAAACAATCTCAAAAAAGCCTTTAAAGAAGTGAGGACCAGCCGAAATGTCCTCTTTTTGCAAAAAATGTCCTCACTCTGTTGGTTAAAAACGTGTTCCGGTCCTCACTATGTAGGAAGTACAAGAACACACACACACACACACACACACACACACACACACACACACATAAACAGGTCTAAACACAGAAGGATCCCCCGCTTCCTGTTCTCACAGATCCTCCACAGACACGCTGCCTTCTATCCTCACTAACACACAGCCCTCGCTGCAGATAAAGGACCTCCTGATTAAGTGAAAGCATATGCATGTGCTGGTGGCATGAAGGTTACAGAGGAGCGTTTATGGCTGCAGGATGTCAGTTTGAATCCCCACATGAGCCGGTGGGTTGAGTAATGCCGTTTCCTCCCACTAAAGAGCTCCAATGAGGCGCCTCGGAGCGAGACACGTACGCTGCAGCAGCGAACTCTGGAGGCTCCTGGTGAGTCTGAGGAGCCACCTGCCATATGGAGAGAGGATCAGCATTAACCCTCTATGGTACGCATTAGGATGCCAGTTAGGAGAAAAATGATTGGAGTGTTGGTATCATATAAACTAGACAGTGGCTATTCCAACATACAAAGTGATTATGTACATTCACTGAGTGAATATTTAGAAAATAAAACATATATTTCTCGCTAGAAATGTGATCAAAATCCATTTTTATGCAGAAACTAAGTCAAAATATTGATTTTTTCACTAAAAATGAGAGAACTGTCCGCCATGTTTTTTGTTCTGACCGCTGGAACCTTGAAAGTCACGTGACTTGGAACAAACCAATAGGAACAAATATCCATGGAATAGCCACGGGATATGACTGTCATTAACTTGAATTGTAGCGAAATCCGTGTCAGTTTCACGGAAATTTGAGTGAATCCGTGGCTATTCCACGGATTTTGAGTTAAGCAAATCCGTGGCTATTTCACGGATTCCTGTGAGACCAGGTTCACACAAAAACTAGAAGATGTCAGGAATCTACAGGCACCATGTGGTCAGGATATCATGTCAGGAAGTTGTCGAAATTACGCTGCAAAGTTCAGCTTTTTTTAATGTTTCATTCAGAAATTTTGAGAGCAGTGAAGCTTTTTTTATTCTAGAATATTTTAACATTAAATCTAAAGTTTTATTGTAAGAAAAAAAAGGTAATCTGCCTTCAGAAAAAAGTAGAAAAAGTAAAAAATATATATTTTTTGTCTTAAAATAGACTAAATAAACATAATCTGAAGAAATTTTAGTTTGGGGTTTGTTGTCCGTAGGCAACATTGTACCATAACAATCAAACAAAGACTAAAAACTATTTAAAAAGTCTAAAAACAGAGGAACGTTGTTGTTTTTGTATTAAAAGTCTAAACAACAACTTAATGCCAAAAGACTTTTGCAGCACAGTTCGTATATCCCACAACTCTAACCAGGCGGCAACCTTCGGGTCTGAGCAGGGAGGCAAACCAGCAGGGGGCGCTGACGGCGGCTGCAGAAGCATTTGGGTCCATTCATTTCAATACAAACTGAGAAAACTTCCTGCTTAGCCTGGCTGCCCCCGCGACCCGGCCCCAGATAAGTGGACATGAATGGATGGACGGATGGATGTGTAAAAGATTCAGTAGCTTCAACAGGGTACAATACATAACATTTTAAATTTAAAAACATTGTAAAAGGTACTTTTTTTTAATCGGTTTCTTGCCTGAATGCTACTTAACATACATTCAAACCACAAAAACAATACAGAGCTATAGATGTATGTTATGCAGTAAACCAGGAAGTTATTAACTTTATGCAAAAAGAATTACGTGTTTTTGACATGGTACCCGAGGTAACTCAGTGTATTTTGTGGAAAGTGTTTCTTTGCAGGTGGGTATGCATGCAGGCAGACATACGTAAACCGCCTTCAAAATAAAAGCACTGCAAATGCTAATGCTAATTTCAGGGTAACCTCCCGCCACCCAATGCCCAGGTCTGCCATAGAGGGTTAATAACAAACACACACATTGTACATGTGCAAACAGAGAGCGTGAGAGTTGACAGAACTTTTTTGAGGGAACTAAAAGTCTCACATGTGTTCGGCTCTGAAACACACAGCGTTGTGGAGCTGCTGACATGGAATGTATTTGCTACGTTTAACTGCGTTCGTCCTTCCACCGTGCCAAGCTTTGAGGTGGTTTTGGATGGAGGAGAAGAAGACTCTTTTTTTAAACATTTATAAGCTGCAGGGCGACTCTGCTACAGCAGCAGGAGGAGGAGGAGGAGGAGGAGGAGGAGCCGGGCTGCGGCTTCCATGAAAAAAAAAGCTCAAACTAAACAAATGGCACCAAAAGTTATTTTTCAGATGGCTACTGTAAAAGGAGTCTTTGTGTCCTCAAAAATCTGCTCCGACCGACTAAGTGCAGCAGAGGAAAGTACAAATGGAAAGAAAGAGTCAAAGAGAAAGTATGCAGCGAGCCCAGAGGGAGGAGGGGGAGCACAAGATGTATTTTGGGCTAAAAGATCTCCTTCTGGAGGCTCCAGCAGGAGGCCCGGCTGGCGGGGAGTCAGGGCGTTGCTCTGCTTTCCAACAGCGTCACTTTCTGTGCGACAGCAGCTTCATAAGACCTTAATAATGTGTTTTATTTTTAACCGCCTCACTTATCTGATGTGGCAGCGTCAACTGCAACAGTCATGTTCAATGAGAAGCTGCAGTTAAACAGAGTGTTTCCTCACAGACTCTCTGAGAACAACAGCTCTCGGCCAGCAGCGTTGCCATGCAACTTTTAGACAACCAGTGTTGCCATTTACAGCAAAATGATACACGTGTTACTAGAGGCTACTGGAGCTTAGAGAGTTTAACAACCTGCCACACCCTCAGAGCTGTCAGCAGCAACTATCCTCCTCCAGCTGGAGACACTGAGGCCAAACCTGGAGAGGTGAGACGTGATGGTGGATCATCTGTACACTGTAAAAAAAAAATGTCTGTAGATTTTACGGGGAAAAACTGCTAAACCATGACAGTAAAAGACGTAAAATGATAAATTAGTTAATTCAGTTTTAGTAACAACGAAACACCGTAAATGTACACTACTGGTTAAAAGTTTTAGAACACACCAACTTTTCCAGAATTTAATTGAAAATGATGCAGTTTAATGTCTCAGTGTACTCTGAAATTAATGCACATTTGCAACATTTAAAATTCTTTATTGAGCATGATAGTGTTTTGAAAGTTAAAAAAAAGATTCAAAATCACATTTTATGTTGGACTAAAGGACTAAAAAAAGACACAAAATGACCAAAAAAAGACACAAAATGACCAAAAAAAGACACAAAATGACAAAAATGACAAAAAAGACACAAAATGACACGAAATGACAAAAAAATCCATGAAATGACCCAAAAAAAGACAAAATAACTGAAAAAGACACAACAACAGACACAAAATGACCAAAAAAGACACAAAATGACAAAAAAAAGAAACAAAAAAGACACAAAATGACCAAAAAAAGACACAAAATGACCAAAAAAAAGACACAAAATGACAAAAATGACAAAAAAGACACAAAATGACACGAAATGACAAAAAAAAATCCATGAAATGACCCAAAAAAAGACAAAATAACTGAAAAAGACACAACAACAGACACAAAATTACCAAAAAAGACACAAAACATCTAAAAAAGACATGAAAAGACATGAAAAGGATTCAAAAATGGACAAAATAGCCCAAAACTCTGTGGAGTTAAAGAATTCTTACAAAGAGAAATGTACTGGCAGATAATTTGACTCGTTTCAAGCATGTATTTACTTAATTGCAGTTATTTATTCCTTATTTTTCTCTGTTGGTTTTTGCAGGAACTTAAAGCTCTCACGATGCTTTTCTCACATGCTTGTGAATTAAAATAAAAAGAGGCATGAACGTAGCGCAGCCTCTGGTTATGATAATGGGCTCTGAAACATGTATGTAACGTAACACATGGGGGAAGCTTTTCAGAATTCATAACGCCGTTCTGGAGAATGTGATGTAAATGAGTTCTGGCCTTTAGTTATGAATACATTCACAGTTGTTTATTAGAATTTAAATGAGGTGGAGGAATTGGATTCCACGCAGCCTATATATTTCTGACTGCTAATGAACGCTGTTCCAAAACACAGTGATGTCGATAATCCTGCCAAAGGCCCCGATGCCATCCAGCTGGCACTCACATGTTGTGCAGATGCATCGGATTCACTGAGAATAATAATAAACGCATCCAGATCGCTGCAGCACACCGTATGGAATGTGTGAAAGATGCATTTTCATAAATATTCTCCGCTGTGAAGCTTTGGTGCGGAGATACAATAGTCGGTTTGTTGTGGAGTGTGTTGGTTCTGCAGGATGCTGAGATTTGATCTGGTTATGATTTGGACACAACAAGTCATAAAAGCATCACGACACAGAATCAGAAGAATCCCAGAAGGAATTTTTTCTCACTAAAAACACACGTTTTCCCATCGGTTCAAATGAGGTGACCGCTGTTTTCATTTATGTCATCCACATATTTATTCTTCCTGTGTGTATTACAGCGGAAATTAGAACTACAAAACGATGAATTGATTATAATTGTGTCTAAAAACAAGATAAAAACACTAAATCTGAGGGAAATGATCTTGCTGCATGGACAGATAATTTACCTTGACAATATTTCTTGAATTAGGATAGATTTTTAGTCATTTTGTGTCTTTTTGTGTCCTTTTTTGGTCATTTTGCGTCCTTTTTTGGCCATTTTGTGTCTTTTTTTAGTGTTTTTGTGTCTTTTTTTAAAGTCATTTTGTGTCTTTTTTTTTAGATTTTTTTGAGATTTGATCTGGTTATGATTTGGAACAAGTCAGAAAAGTATCACGACACAGAATCAGAAGAATCCCAGAAGGAATTTTTTCTCACTAAAAACACACGTTTTCCCAGCGGTTCAAATGAGGTGACCGCTGTTTTCATTTATGTCATCACATATTTATTCTTCCTGTGTGTATTACAGCGGAAATGAGAAAAATATATTAAAAAAAATGATGAATTGATTATAATCTTTCAGAGAACCAACACATTCTCACTCCCAACACACACAAAAAACAGATAAAAACAGTAAATCTGAGGGAAATGATCTTGCTGCATGGACAGATAATTTCACAAATATTCACTGAGAATCTGTTTACACAGAGCAGAGAGGAGAGGACATGACAATACTTCAATATGTGAAGAAAACTGGTTTTACAACATTCGTGAAAAGTGTCGTAAATATAAAAAAATATATATAAAAAAAAATAAAAAATAAAATATATATAAAATATAATATAAAAATATATAAAATATAATATAAAAAAAGTCACTAAAAAAGACACAAAATGACAAAAAAAGACACAAAATCCATTAGATTCCAATTTTTTTTAAATGATCAGAGAAATTCAACTTTTTTTTTTTCTCATTTCTGTCATTCGAACTGTGCAATTCTGCACAATAACATGTTTGAGTTGTTCTGATTGTGCTGATTGCATAGAGCTGCAGGACTTATAGATGTATATAGATTTTACATGTTGCAGTGAAACACAAGAAGACAGAGAGAAAAATACATATATTATACATAGTGTTGGTGTGTGAGGAGCGCTGACACAGGAGGGCGAGGCCGGGTGGAGCCGGCTGCTCCTGTTGAATTTGGCACTAAAAGCCTCTCTGAACCACCGCAGCAGCAGCAGAAGAAGAAGCATCATGCAGCTCCACGTCTCCACGGTGATTAACTAAATCAAACCATGTGAGACGTTGGTGCTCCTGAGTCTCTGTGGTTCAGCAATATTTATCTATGTTTCACTCAACAATGCAACCGGACCTTTTTCTTCCAAACAATAGATTTTTGCAGCTCATGGCTGTCAGGGAGGAAGTACATGATGTGTGTGAAACAACACACCTGCTCACAGTTAAAGTCATTCATAAATCCACAGCAGCAGCAGCAGTACAGGATCCGGCCCCTCCGACAGTTTCGGGGCCACCTCGTTTCCAGATGAGCTCAGCTCGGAGGGATTCTGGAGTCAGCAGTGGGTTCACACGCAGACCACCAGCTACACATTAGGACTTGGACTGGAAAAAGTCTCTTCTGGTCAGTGTAGAAGCATTATGGTCTGTGAATGGATCAAACATCTGAAGAAACACTTCTGCTTTGGAAGGAAACTGTCCTGTAGTAGTTGTGTGAATTTGTCCTTCGAGTATCAGATCAGAACAATTTCTGTGACACTTCCAAGCAGCTGGTTCACATTTCAGTCCCACTCTAAAGCGCTGCAGAGTTTATTCCCAAAGTGTTTCCCGCTCCAGGAGCGCTCCAGGACACATGTCAGGTAACGTCCGGACATTTCCTGGCAGCGACGCACTATTTCACATTTCCAGAAACAACGACTGGTGTTTTTATTAGAGTGTGTGCAGATACTGTAGGTGGGCTCTGGTCCCAGTAAAACACTCAGTACGTTTACATGACACTGGCGTATGACCCTGGAACAAAAACATCCAAGAAAGCCATGTTAGCAGGTCGCAGTAGCCGACACAGTAGCCGGTCACATTAGCCGGTCACATTAACCACATTAGCCGGTCACATTAGCCGGTTGAATAAGCCGGTCGCATTAGCAGGTCACATTCGCCGGTCACATTAGCTGACTCAGTAGTCGGTCACAGCAGCCGGTCACAGCAGCCGGTTGCATTAGCCGACACAGTAACCGGTCACATTAGCCGACAGAGTAGCCGGTCACATTAGCCGACACAGTAGCCGACACAGTAGCCGGTCACATTAGCCGGTCGCATTAGCCAGTCACATTAGCCGCATTGGCGGGTCACATTAGCAGGTCACAGTAGCCGGTCACATTAGCCAGTCGCATTAGCAGGTCGCAGTACCTGGTCACATTAGCCGGTCACATTAGCCGGTCACAGTAGCCGGTCACATTAGCCAGTCGCATTAGCAGGTCGCAGTAGCTAGTCACATTAGCCGGTCACATTAGCCACATTACCCGATTGCATTAGCAGGTCGCAGTAGCCGGTTACATTAGCCGGTCACATTAGCCGCATTAACCGGTTACATTAGCCAGTTGCAGTAGCCGGTCACATTAGCAGGTCGCATTAGCAGGTCAGTAGCGATGGCACAAAGTGTTGGACTGAGCTCAACTGGAAAAGGCACCATATTAACCAGCTGAAACGACGCATATCGCCATCCAGTGTTGAGGAGGAGGTGTTCCCGTCAGTTATTAGATTTTCTCAGTTGCATGTAAACTGGAACAAGGACAGAAGTCCTATTAGACGCCAAAATTGATTTTTAAACATAGCTCGATTAAACTGTGCATGTAAACGTACTGACTGTGGAAACATGTCTGTGTTCAGTTATGATGAGTTATTAGAAGGACTGGAGGTTTCCCATTAGAGGGGAAAGGAAGGTTACAGTAATCTGTGTGTTTAGATTGAGCAGCTTCTCATAAAGACGTCTGTGATTAAACCTAATCAACGCTCTGTTGTTTCAGTTATTTCATAAAGCTGATGGCTGCTATTCCACGGCTTCTTTTAATTAGCAGGAGAGTTTTGCTCTTCGCTCTTCACTCGTCATGTAAACAGATGGAGGAAGCAGAAACAACATATACAGCAGCTTTAAGAGAACATGACTTCTCTACCTCTGACTACCACGTTCGACTACGTCTGGAAGTGAAATCCACAATTTGGCAACGCGGCGAACTGAGTTTATTCCACTTTCAGCTGCCAGGAAAATATTTGTGCTCACAGTAAGTGCATGTTGGATGACACGAGGGTTTCTGTGCAGCAGCAGCTGCTGAGAGTCTTACAGTTAAGACTTCCACAGAGATACACAACATGACGAATCTTTACTGGTGCACAGACACACAAACTTCACTTTTCATGTTTCTCTCACTGTGACTGATGCTATCAGACCTGATTTCTGTTGTCTGGAGCCTCCTGTGTGTGCCATCTGCTTTATAGTGTCCGGCTGCAAAGTCGGAAAACACAAATACTGTTTGTCCAAACTGGTTTTCGATGACAATGAAATGAAATCATGGGCAGATATTCCTCACACGCTGCAGCAATGTTTCTATTTTAAGCTGCTGACCTATGACTCACTGTCTACAGGAGCTCCAGAGCCGCCCAGTCCATCAGCCCTCAGCTGAGTCACAACTTCAACCTGATGAAAAGTGTCTCTCTCTTCACTTACAGCTCCACCTGAGACTCTACAGGCTGATGAGTCGGCTCAATACAGGATCACAGCTCTCACCTGATCCACAGGCTGATTACTGAGATTATACAGACGTTCACTGATGGAAACCAGCCAGTTTACAAGTAACACATGGAACTTTTCTGTTCAGTTGTGTTCGTACATTATCCCAAATGTTTCCAAAAACGTTCAAACCAAGACAAGAGTGTTAAAAGTAAAATTGGGAGGGAGGGGAGGGGGACGGCTCAAACAAACCAGGAATAAGATATAAAAAAAACGCAAAAAGACACAAATTGACAACAAAGACACAAAATGACGAAAAAGACATACAATTTACCAAAAAACACACAAAAAGACACAAAATGACCAAAAAAAGGACACAAAATTATCCAAAAAAGACACAAAAGTACAAAAAAGACATAAAATTACCAAAGATAACCACGTCTTTTAGAGCCCAACCAGGAACTGTTTGGCATTTAATCTGAATGTGTAAAGTTGTGGTATTTTAAATCAGCAGGTCTGTTTGTTTCTGTGTGGATCACTGAAGGAATCTGAAAGTGTCTGCATTGTTGCAGCGTTTGTTATTGTTTTGATGGAGGAGAAAATGACATATTGTACTCTAAATGTTAGTTGAACACCTCAAGGACATAAACATTGTTTAGTATTCAGGACTTACAGTAAACACACACAGTTACACAGTTACACATTCTGTTGAACTTTTTCCTCTCCACACATCAATAAAATTAGTTTATGCATTTAATGGAAAGAGGGCACAGAAACACCAGGGGCATGCTCATTTTTCTACTAAATTAGTGTGCATTAGAGAGTCAGGCAGCCAGAGAAGGCAGGTTTAATTTTCAGCCCTAAGGCTGGCCTTCAGCTAATTGCCGTCCGATGCTTATTGGCACCTCCATGTGTAGCGGGATGCTCCGCAAATTAGCTGCACAACCTCTGGAGGGATGGAACCAGGGTCGGACCGGTGGAATACCTGAACAGAGCCGTTTCTGCTTTCAAATGGAAGTTAAAACCTACTGTACTCCCCTCCTCAGAGCTCCAGGAAGCATTGTAATTAAAACTATTTCTAAAGAATGTTCAGTGTGTTGACTCTCAGCCATACATTACTGACACTGCCGAGTAGTTTACAGTTGATTATCTCTATTGTTACTGAGGTATGTGACAGATCCAGCTTTCAACATGTGTGTGAGTTCATATGAGAGAACTACGGTGGCCCTGAAGTGCAAATCAGAAAACACAACAACAAACAAAAACACACAACAACAAAACAGAAAACATGTTTTTTGTTTTGCCTTTGTGTTCTTTGGACACAGACAGTTTGCTTAGAAATATTGTGTAAGGGCCTAAGAAATGCGCCACCAATCAGAGCAGAGCAATCGACTGCAGCTCCTCCTCCTCCTGTGACATTTGACGCCACTGAGAGAGACACAAAAACAGCTTAAAACAGACACAAAATGACCAAAAATAGATGTAAAAAATATAAAAAAAGACATAAAATAACCAAAAAATAGATGCTCATTTTGTGTCTTTTTTGATACAAATAATTTGAAAATCGTTTGCCGAAACCCTTAGAAAAGTTCCTCCTCCTGGAGTTTTGGTCGCACATACACTAAAAAGGTATCAAATCGACTGGCGTGTGCTATGACTTTTCTAAGGGTTTCAGCAAACGATTTTCAAATTATTCGTATCAAAAAAGACACAAAATGACCAAAAATACAGTCATGGAAAACAACGATTAGGCCACCCTTGTTTTCTTCTGCTTTCTTGATCATTGATCTTCATCATTTTAATGTCTGGTACAACTAAAGGTCCATTTGTTTGGACAAATATAATGATAAAATCAAAAATAGCTGATAAGAGTTTAATTTAAGAGCTGATATCTAGACATTTAACATGGTTTTTGTTCATAATGATTTTGGTTATTATCAAGAAAACCATGGAAAATGTCTACAAAACCAAGGTGGTGTAATATTTCTTCCACGACTGTATGAAAGAAGAACACACCTGTCTGATAATCGGCGCCTCATATTTGCATTTCCAAACAATATTCACATTCCCTGAAAGGTCAAAAATGATTCCATGCTTGATTAAACAAACAAAGATCTCTTTGTGAGAAACGAGGAAGAGAACTGAAGAAACGGATCGACTGACAGCAGCAGCTGAAGTCAACAAGCGACGGGCCAAACCAGCAGAAATGCAGATGACAGGAGAGAGAGCACACCGACAGCTAACCAGTGTTTTTGTGGCCAACTGTTGCAATCGGCTGATGTCAGCGAGCCAGGCCGGGTCCTGGGAAAAGACTCTGGGGAACGTAAAGATACGGAGCGGGGAAGATGACCACACGTGACCCGGAGCATCCTGTCGCCTTACAGCCAGAAACACATTCCCAAGATTCTCCTCGGACAAAGAGACCGCCACGAGACTCTGGAGCTCTGAGACATCGTTCACTTCAGTCATTGTGATTGAAAGAGCACAATATATACTGTCCGCCGGGCTTAATCCAAGACTTTATTCTTCCGTTTCTTCCGCGTTTCTTTCGGTCGACTACTCCTCCCAGAGTTTTGGTCGCAAATACACTAAAAAGGTATCAAATCGATCGGCTCGGCCATGACGAGTATGCTATGACTTTCAAAGACATAAAATCTCCAAAAATGACCAAATATCAACGTAAAATGACAAAATTCCCAAAAGCATATGTAAATGTCTAAAAAAGATACAAAATGATAAAAAAAAAAAACAAGTAAAGGGGACAGTAAAGACACAAAATTTCCCAAAAAATATGTAAAATGACAAAAAAAGTGGACTTTTTTCGGTCGACTGCTCCTCCCAGAGTTTGGTCGCACATACACTAAAAAGGTATCAGATCAACCGGCTCGGCCATGGAGAGTGTGCTATGACTTTTCTAAGGGTTTCAGCAAACTATTTTCAAATTATTCGTATCAAAAAATATTTTTGGAATATTTTTACATCTATTTTTTGGTCATTTTTGTGTCTTTTTTGAATATTTTTACATGTATTTTTTGGTAATTTTGTGTCTTTTTAAGTAATTTTTACATCTACAGTCATGGAAACATTCTTGATAATATCCAAAATCATTATGAATAAAACCATGTTAAATGTCTAGATATCAGCTCTTAAATTAAACTCTTATCAGCTATTTTTGTTGTTATCATTATATTTGTCCAAACAAATGAACCTTTAGTGGTACCAGGCATTAAAATGAACAAGAAAGTGAAGAAAACAATGTTCTAATAATGTTTCCATGACTGTACATTCAGGAGAGTTTCATGATGGAACAAGAAGTTTGTGGCTTTTTATTTTATCCAAAGACTGAAAGTTTCCCTTCAGGCTGTTCGGAACATAATGGGGTCGATGCTGCAACACTTATATTTGTATTTCCTCATTGAAAGAAGTGCAAAGACACAGTGAAGGCTTCTCTCAACAGAAAGTTTGTGTTGATCGGGTGTCTGGCCTTTAAGTGTCCACTGATGCTTCAAACTACCAGGTGCGTCAGGTTAATTGAACTTTTTCAATTTCTGTGGATCAGTGTATCAGCACCTCTGGTCCTCTTCAGGATAAAAGGCGCTCTGACTGACACACAGAATATGTTGTGTACAGCTGGAGTCAGAAATCACTGTGTTCACCGTCCACAGAGAGGTCATTTACAGCCCAGAAAAGCCTGAAATGTCAATATGTCCGCCTCCAAACAACCAGCAGAGTAAGAATCACCAAGCAGCAAAACATGTGTTTACTTACTTTGGAATAAAGTGAGAAGAAGTAAAGAAAGATAGAAAGCACTCATTCACTTTCCAGCAGACGGACTCGACTGCAGACTGTTTTTACACTTTGTTCATGTCAATGAAGGGCCAAACAGTTCGTGGTTGGGCTCTAAAAGAGTTTAAACAGTAAATAAATCAGGTAAATGGTGAAAGTGAAGTAGTTAGGAGGACGACGTACCCTTTTGTTGCTTTTACACATGAAATCATGGTCAATATAATTTGGGCTTTTAAAAAACAATTTGCAAAAAACCCTCTGTCATGTCAAAGTGAAAACAGATTTTTACAAAATAATGTTACTTAATTAAAAATATATAAGGTAAAATGAATGATCTGCATGGCCCTGCAGAAGTCTGCGTGGCCCTGCAGCCGTCTGCGTGGCCCTGCAGCCGCCTGCATGGTTCTGCAGCCGTCTGCGTGCCCCTGCAGCCGTCTGCGTGGGCATGCAGCCACCTGTGTGGCCCTGCAGCCGCCTGCATGGTTCTGCAGCCGTTTGCGTGCCCCTGCAGCCGTCTGCGTGGGCATGCAGCCACCTGTGTGGCTCTGCAGCCATTTGCGTGGCCTTGCAGCCGTCTGCATGGCCCTGTAGAAGTCTGCGTGCCCCTGCAGCCGTCTTCATGGGCATGCAGCCGTCTGCGTGGCCCTGCAGCCGGGGTCGAGCTCTGCAGCCCTGCAGCTGTTCTGCTCCAGTCAGTCAGACCAAACTTCACGGACACATTATTTCCGAGGGTTATTTTAAGCTTCTGGAACTCGTGGGATGACGACATCCTCCTCCAACACACTGGGATCTGTGTGAACCGCAGCACACACACATAAACACACAAAAGCCCCACCCTGGGTACCCCCCCCCTCCCCCTCCCCGCTTTCGTCAACTCCATGTGAAGCAACAGGCTCTTCTGCTGCTCCTCCAGGCCTCCAGCTATATTTATCTGCTGAGAGCTATTCCAGACGGCCCCTCCCAGGCCGGGAGCTCCCCCCCCCCCCCCCCCGGCCCCTCACTCCGTCTGTCTGAGCCCTCCACCCTCCACCAGACACCCAGACAAACACTCAAACACTTCATGGTCCCACAGAACCGTCAATGGAGTCAGCGCTGATCTGCCTTCATGTCCAACAAGTCAAACAGTTCCTGGTTGGGCTCTAACAGACAGTTTTTTGGTTGTTTTGTTTCTTTATTGTCATTTTTTGGTCAATTTGTGTAATTTTTTGGTCATTTGGTGTGATCTTGTGTCTTTTTTGTCATTTTTGGGTAATTTTGTTTCATTTTTTGGTCATTTTGTGTCACTTTTTGGTCATTTTGTGTCATGTTTTGGTCATTTTGTGTCATTTTTTGGCCATTTTGTCTCTTTTTTGGTACATTGTACTTCTTTTTGGTCATTTTGTGTCTTTTTTGGTCATTTTGTGTAATTTTGTGTCTTTTTTTATTCACTTGGCGCTCTTGAAAATTGTATGTGTTCTTTTTTGTCATTTTATGTCTTTCAGGGTAAATTTGTGTCTCTTCACAATTCTGTGTCTCTTTTTGGTAATTTTTAGGCTTTTGGTCATTGTGTCTTTTTTGGTAATATTAGCGTTTTTATTTTTTAATTTATTTTTTAAACCTGGGTGGTATAAATCTGCCTGTAGGACCTTCCTGCTGCCATGTCCTGGATCTGAAGGAGGTTAAAATCATCATGTGAAATAAAGGCAGATAAAGACAAATAAAGACGTCCATCAGGTGTCAAAACTCTCAACACACTAAGTAGAAATCTTCTGGAACAAAGTCTCATAACGTGTGGCAGTGGAGAACTAATTAGAAGCAGTAAAAACTATTAGCTTGGAGTCCGATGTCTCATGATTAACCACAGCGGCCTTGTGTTTCTGAGTCACCAGCCTCGGGGCTGGAGGGAGTCCCTGCTCTCACACTGGGTTTCTCTATATTTAAAATAATGACTCATAATTCATGTGCGAGCTCCCGTCCCCGCCGGACATGTAAAAATAGTGGACTTATGTTTCAGTGGCACAAAACACGTGAAACACAGTTTATATATATATACAACACATTAATAATTTTGCTCTTTTTCTCACTTGGTGTGAGTCACTTTGTGAAAAAAGCAGAAGAAGAAGAAGAAGAAGAAGAAGAAGAAGAAGAAGAAGTTCCCTGGAGTTTGAGTGTTGCTGAGAGAACAAACAGAAACACAAACGTGTCTCTCAGAGGCTGTTTGAAGAACTACTTGAGATCTAACACGGAGCATTCTTCAGAAGTTGGCTAATTGTGGCACTCACATTCTTCAGGCGCAGTTGTTTTGTCTATATTAGGTAAGAGAGGCAGAGGGACACTCTGATTAAAGCCTCCAGCTTTGGCTCGATGCGGAGCGGCCGAGCCGGCTCCAGATGTTGGAGTGGAAACCTTCGGCTTTTCCTAACACGTCTCAGATGAGTCAGCCTCCCGCTGGAAACATTTCCCATGAAGCACGCTGCTTTTCCAGAGGCGAGCTGCTCTGGTTACCGCAGATCCAGCAGCAGCAGCAGCATGTGAGCTCCAGAGAGTTCCACAGAGAGAGCATTGTTCCTCCATCTGGTTTAACCCCTTGATGCACAACATGGTCTAAAGTGACCCGATATGTATGAGTTTTATCTTCTATATCTTTGCAATGAATTATTGTCATCATTCAGTATTCCAGGTTTTCCTCAATTAGTTTGTTTTTCTTCATCATACATCCTAATTTTTATGTTTTCTTTTATTCATTTTTTAATAAAATCCCTTTTTGTGTCACTACTGACACTACTACTAAAAATGACCCATATCCATTTTTTAGCTAAGTAGCTTGCTAAGCTTACTACTTAGCTAACTTCTTGGCTAACTAGCTTGCTAAGCTAACTACTTAGCTAACTTCTTGGCTAAGTAGTAAGCTTAGCTAACTACTTAGCTAACTTCTTGGCTAACTAGCTTGCTAAGCTAACTACTTAGCTAACTTCTTGGCTAAGTAGCTTGCTAAGCTAATTACTTAGCTGACTTCTTGGCTAAGTAGTTAGCGAAGTAGCTTGTTAAGCTAACTACTTAGCTAACTTCTTGGCTAAGTAGTTTGATTAGTTGCTTTGGAACTGCCATGGCTGTTAAATTGCTGTTGTGTTGGTCTTTTAAAACTTGTGTGTACATTTTTTAATTTATTTTTTATGTTATTTCATTTTATTTTATTCTTTTTAACTTATTTATCCTCTGTTAATGTGAAGCACTTTGTGATTTCTGTCTGAAAAAGGTGCTGTATAAATAAAGTTTACTTACTTACTTACGTACTTACTTACTAAGTAGCTTGTTAAGCTAACTACTTAGCTAACTTATTGGCTAAGTAGTTAGCTTAGCAAGCTACGTAGCCAAGTAGTTAGCTATGTAATAACACAAAAATGGTTTTTCTTCATAAAGTATGAGAGGCAAAATGGAAATAATGATCAGTTGTTATCAAAAACAAGATATTTAAAGAATACTTTTATATATTCAATATTCAATATATTATATATTAATATTCAATCATAAAATAAGTTGATATCAAAAGATAGAGCACAGAAACACACAGCAGCATTAAATAACATGGGAAATGAATGAATGAGGGTAATTTTGGACCCATGTTGTGCATCAAAGGGTTAATGTGTATCATATGATCATGTCAGATATTATTATCAGCAGCTGATAAACATCCTGGGGGGTGAAAAGCCCTTTGGGGGTTGCAGAGACATTTTGTTATTCCTTTTTTCCATTTCATTTATTTTCTCTGGATAAGAGAAACAATTGCAGCCAGAATAGAACGGCTTCCTCTCTATTCAAGCAGAAATGATAAAACAGACTATTCTCTAAAAAGCATGAAAAAAGGAGAGAGCCCACGGAGGCCACTCGTATCGAGACATCTGGTCATGCATAATTCCTGCTTATTGAAAACTTGGCAGTTCTGTGATGATGAGAATTTTCTCTGGAGTTTTCATTTTGGGCACTAAACTCCCCAACAGCTCTTATCAGAAATAAACACACAGAGTGGAGCTGCTGCAGTGGGGGAAGAATATAAGCTCGTGATTATCAGGGTCACACACACACACACACACACACACACACACACAGACACACACAGGCGCACACACACACACGCACACAGGTGTGTATCCTCGTGTGCGTGATGCAGCATCTGTCTTTGTGATCTTTCTTTGTTTTTTTTGTTTTTTTCATTATTTTCTTATGTTTTACAGTGTTCATCTTCATTCTGTTCAGTAATTGACAATAATCTAATTTTCGTCCACATGCTGCAGCTTCAAAGAACCACTATCCTCAAAAACATCATGAACTAAATCTAATCTACTTTCCAGATTTCTGACGATGTTGAGCTTCTGGCCGAGGACCGGGCTGCAACAGGACTCCGTCTCGCTGGTCTCAGACCAGCGGTGTCGGTCTGAGCACCACACTGAAATACTTAAATAACAACTTTTGGACTTCTGCACAAACTGTCTGTTCCTCAGACGACCCAACCGAACGACGATCCTGCAGCTCAAACATCAGTTTGTCTCTGAAGTCAGGCTGCTGTAACTCAGAATAAATGTTGGAACGTTTCTGTACACCAAGATAATGTTGAATCTACATATCTGAACCATAAATATGTTGAATATGAGTGTTTCAATCCTGGTCTGAGCAGGGAGGCAAACCAGGAAGTGCCTCAAGCTGCATTCTACCATAAATTCCAGCAGGGGGTGCTGACGGCGGCTGCAGAAGCATTTTGTTCCATTCATTTCAATACAAAAATGAGAAAACTTCTCACTTGATTTATTCCCTCAGAAATGTTTTTCAGGACAACACTATGGTCTCAATCACTAGTAAAAAATCTTCTTCAAGACAATCTGATGTTAATAGTGTAAATAATGGCCCCATTTAGAAGAAAATAGAAGATAAAGAATCGTATGATTTGGGGCGGGGCTACCTTTGATTGACAGGTCACTAACAAGGCGAGCCGTCATCAGGAGAGAAGCAGAACAATGCGTATCCACGGCAACGTGTCAATAAAGTTATATAAAACGCTATATAGATATAAAAAAGGAGGTTTAGCGGTTTGGTCTAATAACTTTGACCCTTTCACTGTATTTTCCACTTAATGACAGTTTATTTGAACGTTTTGTTCATTAAATGTCTTGTTCAGCATTTGGTTGGACTAACAGACACTCCAAGGAGACTACGGTTTTAATGTGATGCTTAAACATGCTGGACGACTGCAACACTTGTGAAATAAAGCACTTTAGTGAAGGTAAAAACAATAGAAACAGTCTGTGATCAGTCCTCGGCTGGTCGGTCCTCCACCTCCTCTCCAGCCCGTTCCTCCTACATGAGTTTTTACATCATATTTCTTCATCTCCTCACATAAAAACATATGAAACATACGATGCCAACACGTTCTGGGCGTAGAGACTCTGTGAGAGTTATGATGAGCCTTGATATTTCTGTAACATGCACACTTAGTGAAATGCAGTTAACGGCTGTTAAACTTTTATTACCCTGCTCAGTAAAAACATGAAACCCTGGCTGGCTGTAATGATTACTTTGTTACAGAGCAGTCCTGCACACTAAATGTTGATTATTTTCTCCTTCGGCCCACGCTGCTGCTGCTGCTGCTGCTGTAGGTAAGACTGTGCCCTTCAAATTGCCTGAAATTGCATGGCGACAAGGCAATCAGTGTTTAACAACAATCTGAATCCTAAATTGCCCCTTACAGAGCTGAGCTGTGGGTGGAGACCATGCATGACTAAACTGCAGCAAAACCCCCCATGCAAACTTATCTGATGGACGTGGAAAGGGTTAAAACAACACATGAGATGGCCTTTGACCTCCCACCCCGGTAGAAGAATCTGGGCCTGTGTTTATGTACAGAAAGTCTTTTGTGTACACACCGAGGGCTAAACGAGGTCTGTGTGTGGGCCGCCTGCCCGCTCCGAGCAGATCACGGCCTGAAAATATAATCCGAGCAGCAACAACCTCAAAGAGATCATCTGCCAGGGGACGAAGAGTGCTCAAGGCGGGGGACATGTCTCTGTTTCAGCTACTGTTGCATCACAATGAGAATTAAAGCTGCGAGCAGCAATGAACGGGCCCGAGCAGAGTGGAGCCGTCGGGGGAGTCCAGCAATCGTTGAAGGGGCGAAATGATCAAGGACTCTCTGCTGAGTTCACTGACACCTCATACAAGTCTCTACAACAAACGGTTCATGAGTTAGGAAAAGGGGGCGTGGCTCATCAAAAAGGGCGGGACTTTATGAAATATTGTAACGTAGAACTGTTCAGTGATGGACCATCATCATGCATGACAAGTTTGAGGCAGATTGGACATTGTATGGTCAAGTTATACAGTCTCGTGTTTTATGCCAAAACGCCATATTTTGCCGCCATGCCACGCCCACATAGTGTGACGGTCTGCAAAGCTTTTAATAACTTTTAATGTCAAAGGCCTTGTGATGGTACTGAACAAGTCTGAAGTTGATTGGATTAAATCTGTAGGAGGAGTTTGTTAAAGTAAGTGGCGTGGAAATGGCGAAAAACGCCTAAAACGACATTTCCGATCCAAGATGGCCGACTTCCTGTTCGTTTTTGGGTATGGGTTCTTGAGACTTTTTGGTGCGTCTTCCCATGATACATGTATGTACCAAATTTTGTGTCTGTACGACAAAACCTCTTTTAGGTGCTCAATTCTAGGGGGTGCTAGTAGGTCATTTGGCCACGCCCATTTCTAAAACCAATGAAATACGTCAATTTTCGACGGGATTGAATTTTGTCCCAAATTTGGTGAGTTTTGGAATATGAAAAAGCCCTTAAAAAACCTAATTCATTTGCAGTTATAATAATAAACGGCCCAGTTTCAATAGGGTCCGCGCACTATTTTAGGGACACTAGCAGCGCTCCTGTTATTCTGTTTTTTGGGTCCTCGCACTGTTGGTGCTCGGGCCCTAACAGATGGAGTCCTGATATGTGCTTTTGAAGTGATACAGTGATGAGGAGGAGGAGCAGGAGGAGGCTCTGTGAAGGACAGCATGATGGTTCATCACACGTTCCTGCTGCTGATTTATTACAGCTCGGCTCTTTATTCTGTCACTAATTACACCGCAGCGCTGCTCACGCTTACTGCTGCTTAAAGAAGGAAAACCACCAGCAGGCAGATGATCAGACCGGCTTCAAGAGACCTCAGGGCAGGATTTATTAACCATGGGGCCTCGGGGTGAAAAAAGACTGAAGGGGTTAAACTGAAGGTTTTAACTCCAAGTCTATACAGAATACTGAATCATACTGATGCTGTGCTGTGTTTCTAAAGGTGCCTGCATTATTAACAAACTATCACAATCACCACAAAGTGAAACCAAACAAGAGCCTGAAGTCTGCAGGGCCCCTGGAGAGTCTGGGGCCCCGGGGCAGATATCTAGCCTCGCTTCAAGGTTCACCAATCTGTTTTTTGGAAGAGAAACTAAAAAACCAAGAGTAGAACCAAACTGCTGCTAATTAACATCCATCAGTTTACAGACAAACTGATAGTTCAGTTTTACCTCCAAATACTGAAAAGTACAGTGGCCCTGAGAGCTCACACATGCAAAACACATGCAAAAATGCACAAAACACAAGCAAATTGAGAAAACATCTTCATCAATTTTGATAACACAAGCGCAGCATTTAGAAACACGCTGCAAAGACCACAACACAACAGAAGTGTTTCCAGAGGACACATAAAAGTGACGCACATGTCTGGACACGCTTGATATTATCACATTATTTCAAGATAATGATGATTTTACATTATAACATGAAATTATCCCGTTATTTCATGATAATTATATTTTCATGTTACAACGTGATATATAGCATTAGCCGTTAGCCTGCTAGCCCGTATCGAACACATTGCAGTTAAACAAATCAAATCAAATAATGATACACGTTTTAATTGGTCTCTCTCAACGGCACCAGGATTTATGTAGTAAAATGCCTGGGCTAGGTTTAAGGCAAAAAACTTCCTGGTAAGGTGTTATAAAAGACAGTTTAAACAGGAAATAAATGTACGTAAATGCCGGAAATGAAGTAGTTACAAGGGTCACTTGACGACTGCAAGTTATGTAAAAAACGTAAGTTACATTAAAAATTGTTATTCATGTAACTTAAATAAAGAAAGTAACTTAAGTTAAAAGTTGTTTTACATTTCGCTTGTTTGACCCATGCACCACGCTAACCTCCAACTGAACACGCCCTTTTAAACTTTGTTTGGCTGTCAATCTTTGTATGAGACTGGGGAACATAGGACCCTTTTTCCCCGCTTTTCCCAAATAGGGTCCTATGTACCCTACCCTTACCCTAACCCCTCACTGAGTAAATGTAAACAATGTGTGCTCCATTTCTATACCTTTTAAACTCCTCCGAGTAACTAACCGGAACAGCCCGTAAAAAACTTCTTCCACTTTTATTATTTAATTTTGAATTAATTTTAATTGACCAAAAGATATGAATTGCTCCCTCAACCTCCGCCCGGATCTCCGGCCTCCATCTTTTAAAACCACTCTTTTAACTATTTTATAGATAAGAGACACCTTTTAAATAGCTTTTATTAAAAAATCTCCCTCGTGAAGGAACCTCTCTAAAAAAAGAATACCCTAACCTAACTCTAACTCTAACCCCGCAACAGTAGGGAGCATAGGACCCTTTTTCAGAAAAAAGGTTCTATCCTCCCCGGTATGTATTGCTACAGGGGAACATAGGAACTTTTTTCTGAATGTTCTGCTCGGGGAACATAGGGATGACCCCGTGGAATCAGCACAATCATGGCTAGAAGTGGAAACAACTCAAACATTTTAAATGAGACATGTAGAATAAAGACATTCTGACTAAAATATCAACATTTTAGGCTTAGTTTTGGTCACTGTTTATAACGGAAACGTTCATAAATGATCCATTCAAGGACCGTCAAACTTAAAGTGTTCAAGTTGTTTAAGTTAAACTTAAACTCTGACGATAATGTCTGTTTTTATAGTTTCTCTCTAGGATTAACAGGGTGTTTCTGTTAATCTCTTAAGTGTCGGTGGGATGTTGGGTGTAGCTGTAGTTTGATGTAATAAGAGAGAAATGATCACCAACTTTTGCTTTCTTTTTTTTGTTGCACATCTGTTTTTCTGAGCTGCAGTGAGTCCAGCAGCTCAGAACTGCGTCTGCTGAAGGACACCTGCAGCAGCAGACGGTGTAATCAGCAGCCGACATGCTGCCCGCCCTGCAGAACAGAAACAAGACGAACTACAGAGAAGGAAGCTAACTTTAGATTCCTCCAATGATGTTTGCCTCGGGCCAGAATCCAAAAAAACAGTTAATAAAGCATGACTCACTGAAAGTTTCTGTCTGAGAGTGGCAGCATGAAGCAGCAGGCAGGCAGAAGTGAGGGAGGTTATATCATATTACAAGAGTTCTCAATATTGATTGAGAAAAGTCTCATTTTCATGAAACTAAGACGACGAGCCTGTCAACGAGCAGCAGAATGAGTCTTCTTCCTCCTCCTGATCTCTTTATATCTTGGAATGGCTTTTTACTGGGTTTTGTGACAGATTGCAGCTTACAGTTATGGAAAAATTCATTAGACCACCTTTGTTTTCTCTAATTTCTTGTTCATTTTGATGCCTGGTACAACTAAAGGTACAAATATAATGATAACACCAAAAATAGCTGGTAAGAGTTTAATTTAAGAGCTGATATATAGACATTTAACATGGTTTTATTCATAATGATTTTGGTTATTATGAATAAAACCATGTTAAATGTGTAGATATCAGCTCTTAAATTAAACTCTTATCAGCTATTTTTGCTGTTATCATTATATTTATTTATTATTTCATTTATTCCATGACTGTATTTTTGGTCATTTTGTGTCTTTTTTGATCATTTTTGCATCTATTTTTGGTCAGTTGTGTCTTTTTTGATCATTTTTACATCCATTTTGGTAATTTTGTGTCTTTTTTGATCATTTTTACATGTATTTTTGGTCATTTTGTTTCTTTTCCGATAAATTTGTATCATTTTTGGATCATTTTTGCATCTATTTTTGGTCATTTTGTGTCTTTTTAAGTCATTTTTACATCTACAATCATGGAAACATTCTTGATAATAACCAAAATCATTATCAAGAAAACCATCTATCAGCTCTTAAATTAAACTCTCATGAGCTATTTTTGTTGTTATCATTATATTTGTCCAAACAAATGAACCTTTAGTTGTACCAGGCATTAAAATGAACAATAAAGTGAAGAAAACAACGGTTTAATAATTTTTTCCCCATGATTATGTATGTATATTATGCATAACTGTGTTGGAACTATACCCTGAAGTGGTTAAAAACAATATGAAACTGTCTCCTTACAGACCAGAGTCACATGCTGAAGGATTCCCAGCCACAGAAAGCATTTATAAACACTGATTTCTTCTGTCCTGACATTGTTTAAAGTGCGAGGTGAGTTCAGGGCCACAGACATAAACCAGCACAACATTAATCTCATCAATTCCCAATGCAAATATTGGACTTCTTAATGTTCAGAGCAGACACTTGTAGTCTCTCTACAGGAACACATGGAGGCCTCGTACAGACACTTCACACAGCACACAGCCTCTTATTTATATATTTACTCTCCCTGTTGCCATGGTGACATCAGACTCGGGGGGAGGAGGGGGGGCGACTCGGATGCAGTCTTGGGATGCAAATCCCCTCGTTAAGCTTTGCAATTGAAAATGCAAACACATCTCCAACACACTCACAGATATGCATAAAGCATTACACAATGTGTGCACTATGTTGTTGTCTTATTCTGTGCCGAGCATCCGCAGTTCAACCGTCTCAATAATCCCTTCTGTCAACACAACTTCTGTTTTTTTCCCCCCATTTTTTTGTGTCACATTTAATATTTATTACATTTCTGGGCGAGAAGCATTGATACCAGAATCACAGCAACTGTTGGTTGGATAGAAACGACCTTTGAGGATTTTTCTGTGATTTACTGTAGAAACGTTTCAATAGTCTCGATCAATTAAAAAGAATCCAGCCTGTGAGCGTGTTAGCAGTTTCAACAAGTGATGATAAATATATGTTTTTTACCGACATATTCATCAAATTGTTTAGTCTAAAATGTATTTAAAATGTGTTTTTTTTGTCCAAAACTACATAATAGGAAGTTTACTATAACAGAAGAAGAAAACAAAAGTTAACTGTTTCTGTGTGGTTGTATAATATAATTGAGTGTGCTTGTAAGAGCACAAAAAATTGTCAAAAAATAAATTTGGAAACTGCGCTCCAGGCCGCAGATGCAGATGAACTGAGGATGCTCAAAGTGAACTCGGTTCACTGTTAGGAGCTACGGTTTGGCCAAAAATGCTTTCTGTTCGAGGGGAACTTTCAGCTGTTTTTTTCTCTCTCTCAGTGGCATGAAATGGCACTCTACAGAAAAAAATGTATACATAGAAACGTAGGAAAATTGGTCTTCTCCCTCACATTGGTGTGGTAAAGCTGTCAGAGTTATAGTTTGGGCGTAGGACCACAGATGATCCACCAACACCACCCACAGCCTCACAGACCGCCATGGTAAAAAGGCGGGAAAATTTCTGGAGGAAAAGCAGAGGTACCACTTTCTTGTGATTGCTCTAAAAAAACAATTTCTTCATTTTTCTTCACAAAACACATATGTAGACGTTCAGGAAGAACTCAGGATGCTCAAAGTGAAGTCGGTTCACTGATAGGAGCTACGGATTGGACAAAAATGCTTTCTGTTTGAGGGGAACTTTCAGCTATTATACTCTCCTCAGCTAATATACTGTAAACTACTCTGCAGTGTCAATTATGTATGGTTGAGAGTCACTGTCCTCGTAAGCGGTCGGCCCGGGTTCGAATCCGACTCGGAGCCCTTTCCCGCATGTCTTCTCCTCTGTCTCAAAGCCCAAAAATTGCCCAAAAAATATCTTTAAAATAATTTAAAAAAGAAAAGAAATTTTCTCGTTCTGACTCATGTGCACTAAGGTGAGGCAGAAGAAGCTCTGAATCATTCAGAAGCAGAGAGGGCGTTCCTCCCAAATCATTATACACTATTTGTATTTTAAAAAAACATCAATATTTCATAAAGGCATTGTCAGAACAAACGGGAGTCTCTGCTGAAAGCTTGGAAAGAAGTCATTAACTTTTCACACTTTTACGCAACAGCCTCACATCCTGTGTGCCCGTCGACACACAACAACACAGAAGCTAAAAACCCCTCTATTACCAGGCCAACCAAACAAGGAGTAAGCAACGTGGTTTGGAAATAACTACCCAGCCTGATTTTTTCCAAACCTCGGAGAAGTGGCGGTTAAAGGGCGGATGCAGAGACACAGAGCTGCAGGCTGTTTAAACACTGAACAGGAACATGTCATGTCCAATCTCAGATGGAGCCGTGATAAAGTGTGCATCCCTTGATTGGAGCGAGAAAACACAGAACCCTGCTGCTTCACAAAGCATCTGTCCCTTTCAGCTCCACTCTGAATCTGAATCAGAATCAGAAGAGGCCGGCAGGTCTCGGCTAGTCTCAGGTGTTACACTGAAGGCCACAATAACAACCAACTTATTCTCACATGTCTTCAGATACAGTGGCAAGAAAAAGTATGTGAACCCTTTGAAATTACCTGTTTTTTTTGCATTAATTTGTCATAAAATGTGATCTGAAGTGCATCTAAGTCCCAAGTATAGACAAACACAATGTGATTAACCTAATACCACACAAACAATTATAATATGTCATGTCTTTATTTCATGTCTTTAATAAACTCTGGAGCTACACATGCTTGAAACAAGTCAAAATATCTGCCGGTGCAGTAAGTAAGTGTTTCTTTGTAAGAATTCTTTAAGTAAAAATATATATCTAGGCACTGGAAAAACCAATGATAGCTTAAAATAAGTAATATTTTGAGCAATTGTGGCTTGAAAAGCCCGACTGTAGTAACATTAAAATAAGTATCTGTGGGTAGATACTGGTGGTAGAAAATACTTTTGAAATAGCATTTAAACTACATGCAACTAAAACTCTCAACTGGAACCAATATCCATCCATCCATCCATCCATCCATCCATCCATCCATCCATCCATTTTCTTCCGCTTATCGGGGGCCGGATCGCGGGGGCAGCAGGCTAAGCAGGGCATTCCAGACGTCCCTGGTAAAAACTCACCATATTCAACAGTTGAATAGATTGAAAAGCATGAAAAAGCTCACAATGTCAATCCTAAAGAGAAGTCTTTACACAAGACTGAAATCCCTGTGAAGAGTTTATTCACTCATTTTAGTTACAAAAAGACACATGTTCTTAAAATAAGCACATAAAGCTATGGTCAGTTGGTAAATTATACTCAAAAGAAGATAATTAAGATACTATTGCTAGATATAAGAAGAAAATACTTGGTGTCTTTTGCAGTGAAGGGTCCCCAGACAGCTTGTGGCAGCTCTTTGTGCAGCTAAGGGGGGCCAGGATCTAATCAGGGACTGGTACATCTGGTCAACATTAGCAATTAGTTGCACGGGGTCAGCGGGCTGGTTGTGTTCACACCGAGGCAGCGAGGAACGTGCCAGCAGATAATTAGACGAGGAGAAACAGTTCTATTCTGCCATGCCTGTGATTAGCAGCAGCAGCAGTCAGCACTAACTGTAAGTCTAACTACTGTACGTGCATTAATATTCCTGCACACACACACACCAAACACACTCAACAGCTCTTTGGTTGTGCAGCGGAGGTGTCGCTCAGTGGGGTTTATCTATAAATGAGCAAACAGAAGGGCAGATGACTCGTTTCATGCTGCTGGTGCACAGATCACAGAATCCAGCTCTCCAGCTGAGCTTTGATTCTGTGCCACTGAAACAAAGCGATTCCTCCCCCGTTCACATCAAGAGACGCTCTCTCACTTTAGCTGCCAATGAGACACTCGCGGAGAGGTTTGCCCGGGACTTAATTGGAGTGGAATTTGCAGTGAGAGTTTGAAGATGTGACAGCCGGGGGAAGACAATGGGCTCAACAGCTGCTCTAAGTCCACGGCCCAGCCTGCCAACTCACCATATGGACAATTTTGCGCTGAGGTGAGTTGGTTAAGCTGTTTGGAGTCCACGAAAGCGCCGGAGAACGACTTCTTCATGACGTCACAACATGAAAACGAAGCAGCATAGAGCCCTGCTGTCAGCTTTTCTCAAAAAAGCTTTCTGTTCGAGGGGAACTTTCAGCAGTTTTTTCTCTCTCTTGTGAAATGCCACTCTACAGAAATAATTAACATAGAAACGTAGGAAAATGCATGCTCTCCCTCACATTGGTGTGGTAAAGCTGTCAGAGTTCTAGTTTGGGCGTAGGACCACAGATGATCCACCAACACCACCCACAGCCTCATAGACTGCCATGGTAAAAAGGCGGGAACATTTCTGGAGGAAAAGCAGAGGTACCAGTTTCTTCTGATCACTCTAAAAAAACAGTTTCTTCATTTTTTTTCACAAAATACTTATGTAGACGTTCAGGAAGAACTGAGGATGCTCAATGTGAAGTCGGATCACTGATAGGAGCTACGGTTCGGCCAAAAATGCTTTCTGTTCGAGGGGAACTTTCAGCTGTTTTTTCTCTATCTCGTGAAATGCCACTCTACAGAAATAATTAACATAGAAACGTAGGAAAATGCATGTTCTCCCTCACATTGGTGTGGTAAAGCTGTCAGAGTTATAGTTTGGGCGTAGGATACGCAGATGATCCACCAACACCACCCACAGCCTCATAGACCACCATGGTAAAAAAATGGCGGGAAATTTTCTGGAGGAAAAGCAGAGGTACCAGTTTCTTCTGATCGCTCTAAAAAAACAGTTTCTTCATTTTTTTTTTCACAAAATACATATGTAGACGTTCAGGAAGAACTGAGGATGCTCAAAGCGAAGTTGGTTCACTGATAGGAGAACGACTTCTTCATGACGTCACAACATGAAAACGAAGCAGCATGCAGCCCTGCTGTCAGCTGAACTCTACAGTTTTGGCTTTTCCACAAGTTTCCATGTCCAATTTAATGCATCAACCCTTTTTTAGCAAAGGTAAAAAAACACCTCGAAGTGTATTAACATGTTTTTACCTTTTTTGCAGAGATCTTTCTAATTTAGCTTTGTGCATTTAGCATTTTTAATGAAATCTTTTGTGTTTACTGTTTACCTTTTGTGTTTTATTATGTTTTTGGTGTGTTTTGAGTGTGTTTGTATGTGTTTTTTTTTGGTAATTCTTTTGTGTTTTTTTGTGTTCAAAACGTTGATCCAGTAAGTCAAAATGAAAAGAGTTATCAGGTCATATCGGTAATGTTTAATGTCATATAGGTCATG
The DNA here is from genome assembly GCF_030273125.1 of Centropristis striata. Taxonomy (NCBI): domain Eukaryota; kingdom Metazoa; phylum Chordata; class Actinopteri; order Perciformes; family Serranidae; genus Centropristis; species Centropristis striata. The sequence goes on from NC_081522.1 coordinate 39,739,527, forward strand.
TTTAAGATTGCCATTTTATTCCACATTTTACCGTATAAATAAAACGTTTTTCCATCAAAAAAAACGCTGTTCTGCCATATAATTGACAAGAAAATACTTTATAAATAAATGCTGTATAATATTTTTATCAACAAGAAAAATGCAACATGTAACAATTAACAGAACCACAGGTTAAAAATATTTATAATAAAAAACAGTTTCGCAAAAAGAAACTACAACTATGATAACAAGCTTCAGGTCTGAAGTAGTGCAAAAAATAACGATTATAACAAAATTTTGAGGTTGTATGCTGTGCACAGGGGGTATCGATACTTTTCAAAA
>NC_081522.1:39744847-39772347 GCF_030273125.1 Centropristis striata
GCGGATTTATGAGATTAAAAGTGGCACATCCGTGAGAAAATAGTTGCAGATTTAAGAGATTTAAAGTGGCAAATCTGTGAGAAAAAAGTTGCAAATTTACTAGATTAAAGTGGCAAATCTACAAGAAAAAAAGTTGCAGATTTATGAGATTAAAAATGGCAAATCTGTGAGAAAAAAGTTGCAGATTTAAGAGATTAAAAGTGGCAAATTTGTTGCAAAAGTTGCAGATTTAAGAGATTAAAAGTGGCAAATTTGTTGCAAAAGTAGCAGATCTATGAGAATCTGCTACTTTTAATCTAGTAAATTTGCAACTTTTTTCTCGCAGTTTCACCACTTTAAATCTCTTAAATCTGTGCATTTTTTTCTCGTAGATTTTTCACTTTAATTTTGTGAACTTTTTTCTTGAAATATGACCCCCCTCCCCCGGGTCCGTATGTTGTTTTTTTTTTACACATTCTGGCAGTTTGTAACATCCTCCAATATTCTCTAGGGTTGAAATCTGGAATTTGCACGTGTTTCAATGAGTGTCCTATTAAGGGTTAACGGTGGAGAGTGCTGTCGCTGATTGTTCTCCACTTTCTTTCTTTTTTTTGGCTAATGAACATGCACACACTCCTCCCGAGGATTAGTATTTTCTGGTTGGATGCTAAGATTAAACCTGGAGTTCACTCTCAAAGCCTGAACGTTCAATTTCACCTGCTCACAGTCAGCCGGTCGGCAAATGATTTCTCGTTCTCTCCGACAGCTGAAATGGGAATACAATTAGAATTTTCTAAACACTTCCTCTCAGGTGTGGAATAACTTTACAGCAGTAATTCAGGACTGAGCGCGTGCAGCCCGTGCACTTCAATTAGAGGCTTTTCTTTTCAAACAACTCCTCAGAAATCATCTTCAAATTAGCTGCACATAAAATATGAGAAACATGAGAACGAGAGGAGGATTTTACATTAAAATAGGAGCGTTTTTATGGCAGATTCTTGTACTGACACACTGCAAAAAAGGTGTGTCTAAAAAAAAGAAGATTTCTTAAATTAGGATTGTTAAATCTAGAAATAAGCATGTTGAACACTTAAAATAAGAAATGAACTCTTAAAACCAGATAAATTAAAGCTGCCAGCAGCGATGAACTGGCCCGAGCAGAGAGACCTGATGATTATTTGTTTCTTACTAAGATGTGTTGTTTTTTTGGTGATTTTATGTCTTTTGTGTCCTTTTTTGTGTCTTTTTTGTGTCTTTTGGTTCTTTTTTGGTCATTTTACATCTTTGTGTCTTTTTTTGGTCTTTCTTTGTCTTTTTTTTTTGGTCTTTGGTGTCTTTTTGTGTCTTTTTTGGTCATTTTACGTCTTTTTTGTCTTTTTGTGTCTTTTTTGGTCCTTTGTGTCTTTTTTGTCTTTTTGTGTCTTTTTTGGTTCTTTTTTGTGTCTTTTTTTGGTCATTTTGTGTCTTGTTACATCTTATTTTGCCCACAAAATGACCAAAAAAGACAAAAAATGTATAAAAGAGATAAAATTAAAGCTGCCAGCAGCGATTATCTGGCCCAAGCAGAGTGCACCAACAATTATTTGTTTCTTAAGATAAAAAAAACCTTTAGATTTAGAAGTGTTAGATAATTGATCTTAATTTAAGAGATAATTTGTTATTTTAAGTGTTCAACATTTAATAATCTTAATTTAAGAAATCTTGTCAAGGTAAATTATCTGTCCATGCAGCAAGATCATTTCCCTCAGATTTACTGTTTGATCTGGTTTTTAGACTAAACACCTTTTTTTACAGTGAGCATAAAATATGAGAAACATAAGAGCGAGAGGCGCATTTTACATTAAAACAGGAGAGTTTTGATGGCAGATTCTTGCACTCACACATCCAAAATATCCCATTTTTAAAAACTTCTTCTGATTCGTGAGTGAAGCTGATATCCACGGAGGAATACGGCTTTCATCTGGCTGCTCTGATCTGATCTGTGCAGGAAAGAACAAGTTCTGCCTCAAAACTAACTGTGAAAAAGTCTTTTTCCTTTGGACCAACAGCGCCTCCAGTGGTGGAGCAGCTCACAGCTGCAGCCTGAGGTGGAGCTCATCTCTTCTCCTCTGCAGAAAAAAGCCTCTGAGTGTTACTTTGTAGCTGCAAGGAAACCTGTAAAATAGCACATGGCGCCTGTAACACGACACTATTTATTGCAGGCAACCTTTCCTGACACCACAGCCTCTCCTGATTATTTCAGCATGACACGAGCTACAATTAAAACGTTCCCTCTGAGGCCGAGCCAAGCGTTTGCACCGATGACATACTCCTCTCGCCTCCCCGAGGACGCATAACTCGCCCTGCAGGGATGTCACCCACTGATGTGAGTGGGCTCCTGCAGTATGTGAGCGCCTTATGTAAGCCGGTGCACCGGTGGGCCCCTGAGCTCCAACACTTCACATGATGCAAGACCAAGTGTGTGAACTGGCCTTTATCAAAGCAGCTTGATGCAGTTTGTGAGTGTTTGTGCCCTTTATGAAGCTCCGATTCAAGGTAAACAAACATTGTTTACATTCACCTCATGATATGTGTTTCCCACCTCCAAAAACATCTGCAAACCAAAAAAAATGACCAAAAAAAGACACAAAGTGACTAACAAAAGACACAAAATGACCATTAAAAGATATAAAATGACAAAAAATGACACAAAAGAACCAAAAAATGACACAAAATGACCAAAAAATGACAGAAAAGACACAAAATTATCAAAAAAGACACACAATTTCCAAAAAATTACACAAAATGACCAAAAAATGACATAAAAGACAGAAAATGTCCAAAAAACACACAAAAGAACCAAAAAATGACACAAAATGAACAAAAAAAGTGTGTGAACTGGCCTTTATCAAAGCAGCTTGATGCAGTTTGTGAGTGTTTGTGCCCTTTATGAAGCTCCGATTCAAGGTAAACAAACATTGTTTACATTCACCTCATGATATTTTATGGTTCCTCCAGGCTGAAGACGTGTTTCCCACCTCGCAAAACATCTGCAAACCAAAAAAAAGGACAATAAAAGACACAAAGTGACCATAAAAAGATATAAAATGACAAAAAAATGACACAAAATTACCAAAAAATGACAGAAAAGACAGAAAATGTCCAAAAAAGACACAAAAGGACCAAAAAATGACACAAAATGACCAAAAAAATGACACAAAAGAAACAAAATGACCAAAAAAAGACACACAATTTCCAAAAAATTACACAAAATGACCAAAAAATGACAGAAAAGACACAAAATGACCAAATAAAGTGTGAGAACTGGCCTTTATCAAAGCAGCTTGATGCAGTTTGTGAGTGTTGGACCGAAAAGGACCGAAAAATGACAGAAAAGACACAAAATGACCAGAAAAAGACACACAATTTCCAAAAAATGGCACAAAATGACCAAAAAAGTGTGTGAACTGGCCTTTATCAAAGCAGCTTGATGCAGTTTGTGAGTGTTTCTGCCCTTTATGAAGCTCTGATTCAAGGTAAACAAACATTCACCTCATGATATTTTATGTTTCCTCGAGGAAAACGTGTTTCCCACCTCCAAAAACATCTGCAAACCATTTTAAATCTTTAGTATTGTTTACATCTTGTTCTTATTGTCTCTCACAGCTGCAGAACTGCAGAGCTGCTGACTCGTCTATTTAGCCTTCCTATCTTAAGGAGTTTTAAAGTGCGCTACAAGGTTTGATTTTCCAATAATATTCTAATAGTTTCCAGCGAATATCAATGTTCAGTGTGTATGTGCTGGACGGTGTGGTACCTTATGAAAAGTAAGTGTTTTATACAGTTGCCGACGAACACATACTTCCTACGGGCACTGCACTAGTCTGATAAAAAGAGACACAAAATGACTAACAAAAGACACAAAATGACCATAAAAAGATACAAAATTACACAAAATGACCAAAAAAAGACCCCAAATTACCAAAAAGACCCCACAGAATGTCCAAAAAAGACACAAAAGGACCAAAAAAAGACACAAGTGACTAACAAAAGACACAAAATGATAATAAAAAGATACAAAATGACAAAAAATGACCATAAAAAGATACAAAATGACAAGAAATGACACAAAATGACCAAAAAATGACAGAAAAGACACAAAATGACCAAAAAAAGACACACAATTTCCAAAAAATGACACAAAATGACCAAAAAAAGTGTGTGAACTGGCCTTTATCAAAGCAGCTTGATGCAGTTTGTGAGTGTTTGTGCCCTTTATGAAGCTCTGATTCAAGGTAAACAAACATCGTTTACATTCACCTCATGATATTTTATGTTTCCTCGAGGCTAAAAACGTGTTTCCCACCTCCAAAAACATCTGCAAACCAAAAAAAGACACAAAGTGACTAACAAAAGACACAAAATGACCATAAAAAGATACAAAAGGACAAAAAATGACCAAAAAATGACAGAAAAGACACAAAATGACCAAAAAAAGACACACAATTTCCAAAAAATGACACAAAATGACCAAAAAATGACAGAAAAGACACAAAATTAGCAAAAAAAGACACACAATTTCCAAAAAATGACACAAAATGACCCAAAAAAGTGTGTGAACTGGCCTTCATCAAAGCAGCTTGATGCAGTTTGCGAGTGTTTGTGCCCTTTATGAAGCTCTGATTCAAGGTAAACATTCACCTCATGATATTTAATGTTTCCTCCAGGCTGGAAACTTGTTTCCCACCTCCAAAAACATCTGCAAACCATTTTAAATCTTTAGTATTGTTTACATCTTGTTCTTATTGTCTCTCACAGCTGCAGCGCTGCTTTGTGTTTACGTCCTGCATGTGGTGGAACAACATAAAAACAATAAGAGGTTTATAGACTGAACTTCTGAAGCCGTGAGTTCAGTATCTCGCTTTATGACTGTCGCCATATTGTTTATTTTGCAGCCAGTGCACGAGCACAGTGCACTGAACTCTGAGAATTTTAGTCCAATCAAACGTTCCAAAAGGTTTTAAATTGTTCCAGTTAACTTTAATGAAGAGAAAACACATTAAACATACATTTCTCAGTATGAAATGTAACTGAACTCAAACATGAGTATACGTAAAAACAACAACCATTACGACATTCTACACTGTCAATCATGCGGTAGCCCCGCCCTAAAGCCCGCCCTGCTTCCTGCCCTGCTTCCTGCTCTGTTTGACTCTAAACCAGGCGGCAACCTCCTGGTCTGAGCAGGGAGGCAAACCAGGAAGTGCCTTCAGCTGCATTCTACCATAAATCCCAGCAGGGGGTGCTGACGGCTGCAGAAGCATTTTGTTCCATTCATTCCAATACAAAATGAGAAAACTTCTCACTTGATTTATTAGCTCAGAAATGTTTTTGAGGACAACACTATGGTCTCAATCACTAGTAAAAAATCTTCTTCAAGACAATCTGATGTTAATAGTGTAAATAATGGCCCCATTTAGAAGAAAATAGAAGATAAAGAATCGTATGATTTGGGGCGGGGCTACCTTTGATTGACAGGTCACTAACAAGGCGAGCCGTCATCAGGAGAGAAGCAGAACAATGCGTATCCACGGCAACGTGTCAATAAAGTTATATATAACAGTATATAGATATAAAAGAGGAGGTTTAGCGGTTTGGTCTCATAACTTTGACCCTTTCACTGTATTTTCACTGTTTTGTTCATTAAATGTCTTGTTCAGCGTTTGGTTGGACTAACAGACACTCCAAGGAGTCGCTGCTCAGTTTTCTGAGGTCAGTAACCAACATTTAAACTAGCATCAGTATGAACAAAAATAATAGTAATATTTTGAGAAAAAAGTTGCAAATTTACTAGATTAAAGTGGCAAATCTACAAGAAGAAAAGTTGCAGATTTAAGAGATTTAAAATAGCAAACCTGCGCGAAAAAAGTAGCAGATTTACGATAAAAAAGTGGCAAATTTACTAGATTAAAGTGGCAAATCTACGAGAAAAAAGTCGCAGATTTAAGAGATTTGAAGTGGCAAATCTGCACGAAAAGAGTCACAGATTTGCGAGAAAAACGTGTAAAAAAGCAACTTTTTTCTCGTAGATTCACCACTTTAAATCTCATAAATCTGCAAATTTTTTTCTCGTAGATTTGCCACTTTAATCTCGTAAACTTTTTTTTCCAAATATAACCCCCCTCTCCCGGGTCTGTATGTTTCTTTTTTCACATTCTGGCAGTATGTAATATCCTCCAGTATTCTCGAGGGTTGAAATTTGGAATTTGCAAAAAGTATTTCAATGAGTGTCCTATTAAGGGTTAACAAGGATCCAGACAGACTCTCAGACTGTCAAACGTCTCATTGTCCTGTTTCTAAACCAAAGAAAATATCTGTAAGTTGAAATATTTGCTGCCTCAGTGAACAGCTCCTGACCACATCACATCTCCGTCACTCTCCTCAGCTCACAATCCTTATCACATCTCATTTCCCTCCCGGCTGATGTAATCTTCACACGGAGCAGTAACTCGGGACATTTCCACCTCTCAGCCCGTCTCTCAGGGCCCGAGAAGGAGGAGGAGGAGGAGGAGGAGGAGGAGGAGGAGGAGGAGGAGGAAGCTCAGCTTTCACCGCAGCGTCTCAGACTTCAGCCGTCTGTTTCTGCAGCCGTCTGACTTGATTAAACCGCAGCAACTATGTCAATGTTGTTCTAAACCTTTTCTCCCTCCACTGTCGGGATAAAAACCTGAGCCAAACGCCAGATAATCACTGAATAATCACTGTTGTGATCAGCGTGATTTACTGCTCCTAAAACACGGAGTAATAATCAAGTGAACAAAGAGCTTCAGTTACAGTCAGCAGAAACATCATCAGAGACTCTCACTCTGCTCTCTGTTGGACTAAACTCACAGGAATAATCCACCACTTCCCTTGAATTAAGTGAAACCACCTGCAGCCTCCGGACAGGTTCCCTGCAGGACTTTACGAGGGGAGAAGGTTTGTGAGGACGTCTCTGCTGTCATTTAACACAGACGGGAATACTTTGAAGAGAGAAGAAGCTCACTGAGAATCACTGCATCCTCAACAAGGATCTATGACTATCTACAGCAACTCTGTTCTGTCACAAACAGGTTATTAATCAATAATTATTTAAGTTATTTATTGTGCATCTGTACGGTCCTCCGCATCTAAAAGTCAACTAAAGAAATTTCAAACTGCCCAAAAACAGAGCTGCCGTTAGTATTACATTGTCCCAGGGCCGGCTCTAGCCCGTTTGGTGCCCTAGGCGAGATCCATTGGTGTTGAACAGCTCCGCTTCCTGTTTCACGGAGGTGGAACTCCTGTTTCTGTTTGCCCATGGTGCCAACCAGCTATATAATACAACTGTCTGTCTATAGAATTATTAACTTACAAGTAAATTCGCAAAGAAGCTCAGCTGGAGACGCTAACAAAGTTAGAGACAAGAGAGACAATCAAAGTGCAAACTGTGCTAAAAATGTGCTTAACTGTGTTAAGCTAGTGTTGCTTTGTTTCAACCTAGCTAGCAAGCTAATACAAATGAAACGTCGTCACACAAAAAGGCATTTAAAAAAGATTGTGACTTCTCCTCCTCCTCTTTTCTTCTCTTTAGATACTGAGAGCCTGAGAGCTTTGACGGCCGTTTCATCTTGCAACATATATGAAAACATAACGTGTCTGTCACTTGACGTGACCTGACCTCTGTGACAGCGGTCTGACCGTCTAAAGGGGGGCAAGATAATGACCACATGTCACGTGACTCAGAACCACAAGTGACAAAATGTCATTGTTTATCTGTTTCTTTCTTTCTTCATTATATAAGATTTATCAAAACATAACGTGTCTATCATTTGCTGGACCTGACCTCTGTGACAGCGGTCTGACCATCTAAAGGGGGGCAAGGCAATGACCACACGTCAGGTGACTCAGAACCACGAGATGGCACTCTTTGTTCAACAAAGGGCTGAAAACACCCTCATTTATCATTGATAGAGCCTTTTTTAAGCTATGACCTCCATCTAGTGGGGTGAAAAAATAAAGCAAATGGTTCACGAAGCTTCATTGTCACTTCACTAACAAATACTATATAGAAATACATATATATGCATATATACATATGTGTGTATATATATATATACACATATATACACATATGTATATATACATATATATACATATATATGTATGTATATATATGTATATGTATACATACACATCAGGATAGGTCTAATAATGTTTTCCGTGCCTGTAGACGAGACGACATGTTGACTCTCATGTCGACAGCTTTGAAGTGCAGCTCTGCAGGTTCAGGCTAGCAGTTTCCCTCCGTTCTCAGTCATTGTGCTAAGCTAAGCTAGCAGACAAAAACTTTACGAGACATAAAGCATGTGAGGTAAATAATGAAAGGAGTTCCGGCCTGCAGTCCTGTGCTGCAGCACATGACTTATTGATTCCAGGTGAGAATCAAAGGCTGTTTGCTTTAACTCCTCCAGTGTTCAGACTGTTGCTGAGAGTTTCTCTGTGATGTTCACAGCTCAGCAGGGACTCCCACTGACAGCAACTCTGAGCTCATCTGCCAGCAACATTCGTCTCTTTATCAAGTGAAACGACGCGTGAAATTCTGAATTTGGTTTTGTGTACATGCTGACTGGCACACATTGATTGTTGGAGAGATTTCTGTCGCACTCTGTCACACTGATGATGATCTGTCGCCTTTGATGGAGCAAAGATCCACTTTCTGCCTCACACTGTTCTCAGATTGGAAAAGTTTAGTTTCCATACAGTTTGTTCCAGTTTAACCCTCTGTAGTGTCCTAAAGCTCCAAATAATGCAGACTTGTTGCCTCCATCAGACTAGAAAACAAAGCAGCGTGGAGCCCTACTGTAAATTTACCTCTAAAGTTCTGGCTGTAAACTCCATGAGGCCAGTTTCAGTTTGATGATGATATACCAAGTAAAACTGGAGACAAGCTCAAATAGATTTAGTATCAAATGATAGAACTGGATGGAACCCTCTTATATGTTAGATTTGACACCTTTGGTCACATTTGAAACATTTAAAATTCTTTATCGAGCATGATAGTGTTTTGAAAGTAAAAAAAAAAAAGATTCAAAATCACATTTTATGTTGGACTAAAGGACTGAAAAAGACACAAAATGACCCAAAAAAGACACCAAATAACTAGAAAAGACACAAAATGCCCCAAAAAAGACACAAAATGCCACAAAAAGGCACAAAATGACAAAAAAAGACACAAAATGACCAAAAAGGACACAAAAAAGACACAAAATGACAAAAAAGACACAAAATGACCATAAAAGACAAAAAAGACACAAAATGACCAAAAAAGACACCAAAAAAAGACACAAATAACCAAAAGAGACACAAAACACAACAAAATACACAAAATGACCAATAAAGAAACAGAATTACCCAAAAAAGACACAAAATTACCAAAAAAGACACAAAATGAAAAGACAGAATGACCAAAAAAACCCACAGAACACACAAAATGACCAAAAAAGACACAAAATGACACAAAAAAAGACACAAAATTACCAAAAAAGACACAAAAAAGTCACAAAAAGACATGAAAAGGATTCAAAAATGGACAAAGTAGCTCCAGACTCCATAGAGTTAACCTTGAACACATTGGAACCTCGTTAGTGTTCAGATTTGCTGGTTGATGATTTGACTTTGACAGCTCAGTTTTATTCCGTTATTTCTGTTTGATACCTGAGGACGTCAGCGAGCTGTCAGCGGGAAGATAAAGTGAGGATCTGACAGCGACGTGCTAATCGAGATTAAAACCCTGAAATGATGTTTACAGCTAAAACACAGTCACATGGCTTTTAAAGGCTCTGGAGACATTTGATTGGCACGTTTAATCCTCTCCTCTCCTCCAGCAAACACGTCTGAATAAGTGATTATTGAACTGGTAGAGAAGCTGGAGAAAGTGAAGGTGAATTAGCGTGATTAATAACTGTGTGTGCATACATACAGTGGTGGTGCAGCCTGTCAGGCAGCGCTGAGGGCAGAGCAGCAAATTAAGTTGACACCGCCGATGGAGAGTAAAGCGGGACTCTAACAGGCTTACAGAGGAAGAAAGTCACTCTGACAACGAGCGTCTGCTAATGTTGCAGCACAAATGGAAGCCTGAGAAATGTATTGGCCATGCTGAGTGTTATCTGCTGCTGCTGGTCACTGGGACGCCTTCAGAGGAGGAAACGTGTCCTGTTAGTGAACTGACTCCATCAGGATGAACATAGAACACCAGGATGGATTCCTTATTGATTAAAATCATTTTCATAATTAACCCCAACTAGTGCAGAGCCCGTAGGGCTGTATGGATTCATACATTCCAACGTACATTCATACATTGATAGGCTGTTCACACAGAGCAGAGAGGAGAGGACAGGAGAGGCTGTTTACACAGAGCAGAGAGGAGAGGACAGGAGAGGCTGGAAAAATCACAAAACTTCAATATGTACATGAGGAAAACTGTTTTGATAAATTTGTGAGGGGATTTGGTTATTTTGTATTTTATTTTTTGTCATTTTGTGATAATTGTGTCTTTTTTTTGGTCATTTTGTGATAATTATGTCTTTTTTCGGTCATTTTGTGTCTTTTTTTGTCATTTTTTTGTCATTTTGTGTCATTTTTTTTTGGTCCTTTTGTGTTTTTTTTGGGTAATTTTGTGTCTTTTTGTGTCATTTTCTAGTTACTTTGTGTCTTTTTTTGGTCATTTTGTGTCATTCTTTGGTCCTTTTGTGTCTTTTTTTGGTCATTTTGTGGGGTTTTTTGTGATAATTTTGTCTTTTTTTGGTCATTTTGTATCTTTTTATGGTAATTTTGTGTCTTTTGTTAAGTCCTTTTGTGTCACTTTTTTGTCATTTGTGTCTTTTTTGGTCCCTTTTACAACATTCGTGTTTATCAGATTAGTGCAGTATGTGTTCGTCTGCAACTCCATAAAACACTAACTTTTCATAAGGTACGAACACCATGCAGCACATACACATTGAACATTGATAGGCTGTTTACACAGAGCAGAGAGGAGAGGACAGGAGAGGCTGGAAAAATCACAAAACTTCAATATGTACAATATGTGAGGACAACCTGGTCTCACAGGAATCTGTGGAATAGCCACGGATTCGCTGAACTAAAAATCCGTGGAATAGCCACGGAATCACTCAAATTTCTGTGAAACTGACACGGATTTCGCTACAATGCAAGTTAATGACAGTCATATCCCGTGGCTATTCCATGGATATTTGTTCCTATTGGTTTGTTCCAAGTCACGTGACTTTCAAGGTCCCGGCGGTCAGAACAAAAAACATGGCGGACAGTTCTCTCATTTTTAGTGAAAAAAACAATATTTTGACCTAGTTTCTGCATAAAAATGGATTTTGATCACATTTCTCGCAGAAATATATGTTTTATTTTCTAAATATTCACTCAGTGAACGAACATAATCACTTTGTGGCGAAGATCTCGCCAGAAGATGGTGCTGATGTCTACATAAGTACTGAAGAGAGGTCTAGGGAGTTGTAGTTTTTTTAATAAAACAGGGTTTCCCCTAAAATTGGATGTTGGAAATACTTAATTAGTGGCTTTCCAGGGGTTTGAGGGGATGTCAATCACATTTTTGGCATCAGACTTTAAATATTGTCTTGTTCAATGGGGGATTTTTTATTTTTCCAGCATATCCTAAAGCCCCCCCACTCCCACCCCTTAGTGACTATGCTCACATTATAGTCCATGTCAACACCTTTCTATAACAGTAGGTCTCATGTCTGTAACCCTTTTTGTCTCTTAGTTATAATCATTTAAATATGCCCCAAGGTTAAGGTTCAAAGGTCAATATCTCAAAGCAAGAATATTATAGAACCTTCAAATTGATACATGTTACTCTCCAGGCCAAGACCTTTCCGGTGATGTATTTGGTTTAGCCTGTGACAAAGTTTTATTTTTTCACTTCTCGCACTCAGAGCACTCAAAGTCCTGTGGGAATCTAAGCCTGTTAGGGCAGATGTCCAAGGTTTGAAAAAAATAAAACTTTGTCATAGAGCAAGATAGGTAGGCTAAATAGACTTCCAGATGAGATGAGTCAGGGTGGAAATCCAGAGTGAATTGTGTTACTGACCAGGTGTAGGCCTATCACACGAGCTCCTCTAAAAGGGGGCGGAGCTCCCCTAAAAGGTGTCTGATCGGAAACAGTGCTGCAACACGTCCTACGTAAATAATGATATTTGGAAAAATTAATTCAAAAATCTTCAAAATCGAGGATGCACACCTTGCACACACACATACACACACACACACACACACACAGACGCTTCTTGCTTTATAGATAGATAATTCTTCAGGATCAGGATCTAACCTCAGAGTTCAATCAACACCTCAGTGACTCTGACGCCTTGACACAGCTTCTCACAGTTCAAAATAGATTAATTTGAATCATCATCACACCTTAATGTTTCCATGTTTCCATGTTCCATCTGCAGCAGAGGACGTACAGAATGACAAACTCTGATCTGATCTGAAGACTGAATGTGACGCGTTCCTCTCTAGACACAAACACCTCACAACACAACGTCATCAGGGCTCCAGGGGTTCGAGAAGAGAGTTGGAATGAAGCGTTCATGTTGGCAGCAGGCGGCAACCTCCGGGTCTGAGCAGGGAGGCAAACCAGGAAGTGCCTTAAGCTGCATTCTACTATAAATTCCAGCAGGGGGCGCTGACGGCTGCAGAAGCATTTTAGTCCATTCATTTCAATACAAAATGAGAAAACTTCTCCCTTGATTTATTAGCTCAGAAATGTTTTTTAGGACAACACTATGGTCTCAATCAACACGTGTAACACGTTACCGTGGATACGCATTGTTCTGCTCGCCTTGTTAGTGACCTGTCAATCAAAGGTAGCCCTGCCCCAAATCATACGATTCTTTATCTTCTATTTTCTTCTAAATGGGGCCATTATTTACACTATTAACATCAGATCGTCTTGAAGAAGATTTTTTACTAGTGATTGAGACCATAGTGTTGTCCTAAAAAACATTTCTGAGGGAATAAATCAAGTGAGAAGTTTTCTCATTTTGTATTGAAATGAATGGAACAAAATGCTTCTGCAGCCTCCATCATCTTATCTTTAGTTAAATAATAGTTAAATACTTGAATATAAATGACTGATTACAGTAAGTGACAGTGTTTTAATGGAGGAGGCTGGGGGTCAAAGGTCATTCTTCAGTCTGTGTGATGTTTGTAACAGAGTGAAACTCCTTCATTAGCTCCTCTCTGAAGGAGGAGAAACACAATCACTCACTTCTCCTTTTAAACATTTAAAGAAACCTGCTGGGAGCCCAGACAGTGTTTGACTGTTCACACACACAAAGAGACACAAAGAGGAGCACAAAGACACAAAGAGGAGCGCAGAGACACAAAGAGGAGGCGCAGCGACAAGACGGTTATTAAAACTCCTCCGTTTCAACGAGTCTCTGCTGGCACACATCCAAAGCATCCAAAGCACCTCCCATCGACGCTTTGAGGAGAACAAACGATGGTTTACAGTGTAGAAAGTTTCATCTCCACGACTCCTTCTGGAGGAGACGCAGCTCAGAAAGCTGCAGGAGAACAGAAACTAACTTCAGTCTGCTGGATTATATCAACATCTGCAGAAATCAGAGGGAAGTTTCATCTGATCAGGATAAATATTAATAATGTGCTTGGAACAGAGACACAACTACGAGGAGGAGGAGGTGGAAGGAGGAGTTGGAGGAGGAGGAAGTGGAGAAGGACGAAAAGGAGGAGGAGGAGGAGGTGGGAGGAGGATGAAGAGGAGGTGGAGGAGGAAGGAGGAGGTGGAGGATGATGAAGTGAAGGTGGTGGAGGATGAAGTGGAGAAGGACGAAAAGGAGGAGGAGGAGGTGGGAGGTTGAGGTAGGAGTTGAAGGAGGAGGTGAGAGGAGGACGTAGGAGGAAGTGGAGGTGGAGGAGGAGGTTGGAGGAGGAGATAAGGAGAAAGAGGTGGAGGAGGAAGTGGAAGAAGAGGAGAGGAGAGGAGGAGAAGGAGGTGGAGAAGGAGGAGGTGGGTGTTGGAGGAGGAGGTAGAGGAGGAGGAGGAAGAGGGAGAGGAGGTGGGAGGAAGAGGTGGAGGTGGTGAAGGAGAAGGTAGAGGAGGAGATGGGAGGAGGAGGATGTGGAGGTGGAGGAGGCTGGAGAAGGAGGAGGTGGGAGAGAAGGTGGGAGAACAAAGGAAGAGGAAGGAGGTGCAGGAGGAGGATGTGGGACTTGGAGGTGGAGGAGGAGGAGGTGGATGAAGTTCAGGTGGAGGAGGCTGGAGATGGAGGAGGTGGAAGAGAAGGTGGGAGAACAAAGGAAGAGGTAGGAGGAGGAGGTGCAGGAGGAGGATGTAGGAGTTGGAGGAGGAGGAAGAGGGAGAGGAAGAGGAGGTGAGAGAGGTAGGTGGAGAAGGTAGGAGGAGGAGAAGGTAAAGGAGAAGGTGGAAGAGGAGGTGGAGGAATAGAAGGAGGAGGAGGAGGAGGAGGAGGTGCAGCTGTGCAGCAGCTGTGAGGTCAGAGACTCTGTGCTGCCCTCTGGTGGAGGATCAGATCAGCTGATCACCATCAGACCTTCAGATGTTCAGATGTTTAGACTGTTGATCCAACAAACAGCTGATGTTTCTAATGTTTGTAATCTTTCTGATGTTTCTGGTGTTTCTGGTGTTTCTGGGTCATGAGGTCAGAGGTCGTCATCACAGAAACAACCTGAATGAGTCAGAGAGAAGATTCTTCTTTTATTAACACAAATGTTATCGCAGCTCATCATTTCTCTGACATTTTAAAGTGGAGTCTGTTTTTTTATGGCAGCAATCAACCTGAGAAGGTTTCACTTTGTTCTACAGCTGCATTTCTTGTTTTACGAGTCGTATGAAACAGTCACATGATGCTCCTCTCTGAGGCTCCTGTTGCCATGACGACGACTGACTGACAGCTGAGTTTTGTCCATAAAGACGGTCTTCTGTCCTACTAATGCATCACATTTGACCAACATGGACATAATAATAATAATAATAATAATAATAATAATAATAATGTCCTTTCTGTCTCTGTGAGGACGTTCATGTGTCAGAACGCCTCCTCGCTGCTCCCAAAGTGCATCAAAAACATTCAAGATCAGCTTCCTGCACCGACAAATATCTAGTCAGACTTTCTATAAAGTCTATAACGCTTCATAAACATACCACCATGTGTAATAATCTGCTTAGAGCACCATGTAATTATAGTTGTTAAAAGTATTTTTAAATGAATTCATGACACTTAATACTTGCTGACCACTTCAAGGTATTTTATAATGATCATCATTAGAATATTATTCTATTAATGATCATTATATTCCTCAGGGAGGATGTGATACTCAGAACTTTTCAGTTGAGTTTCCTGTACTGGTGCATGTATGTGACATAAACGTGTTTTTAAGCCCCAAAAACGCCGTCACCGTCTAAACAAAAGGCACCTCACATCAAATATTTTGCTGTTTTTACCTGCCAGCGTCTTCATTTAAATGGGGCCTCAGTGCTGAGCTGCAGCTCACTGATGATGAGCATCACATTTATCACTGACCTGCTGTCTCCCCCTGAACATCCAGCCCACAGCCCCACTCCCTATAACAGGGGTCTCAAACTCAAATTACTTGGGGGCCGCTGGAGGCAGTGTCAAAATTACCAAAAAAAGACACAAAATTACTAAAAAAAGACACAAAATGACCCAAAAAAGACACAAAATGACAGAAAAAAATCTAAATTAATTAAAAAAGACAATGACCAAAAAAAGACACAGTTTTACCAAAAATGTTATTTGTTGTATGTATTTTATTGTTATGATAAATTGTTATGTTGTGATGTTGTATGTGATGTTGTATTTTTTTCCTAATCGTATCGTAAGTGTTTGCATATGTATTTTGTATATTGTACGTATTTTTATTTTTATTTTTATTTTTTGTTTGTTTTTGTTTTTTTGTTTGTTTTTTGTTTCGTAATTCTCTGCTTTTTTACATCATGGCCAGGGGACTACAGATGAAAACTAGCCTTCTGGCTAACTCTGGCTTTTTTAACCATGTATAATCATGTGTTTTATGAAATTGCACTGTCGCCTTTTAAATAAACTAATAATAAAAAGACACACAATTATTAAAAAAGACACAAAATGACCCAAAAAAGACACAAAATGACCAAAAAAATACACAAAATTATAAAAAACACACACAATTATTTAAAAAAGACACAAAACTCACATTAAACTTTCATATCAAGGTGAGGGCCACAAAATATCGCCACGAGGGCCACAATTGGGCCGCAGGCTGCGAGTTAGAGACCCATGCTCTATAAGGATGTTTACCTTAATAATCTAAATACAGTTGTCCTGGTGAGCAGTGTGTGTGTGTGTGTGTGTGTGTAGGCGTTGTGCGAAATCAACACCCCCTCGTGTGTCCCGGCAGTCTTGTAACTCAGCTCTATGAATACTCCGACGTGGAGCCAATTTTTTATGTGTTTGTGAGTTATGGTGTTTTTTTCTCAGTAGACCTTGGCTCTCTCTCTCTATCTCCCTCTCTCTCATCTCTCTCTCTGTCCCCCCTCTCTCTTTCTGTCCTCTCTCTCCATCTCTCTATCCTCTCTCTCCTTCTCTCTCTCTCTCTCTGTACTCTCTCCATCTCATTATCCATCTCTTTCTCCATCTCTCTCTCTGTGCCCTCTTTCTCCATCTCATTCTCCATCTCTCTCTCCATCTCTCTCCCTCTCTCTCTTTCTCTCTCTCTTTCTCTCTCCATCTCATTTTCCATCTCTCTCTCTCTCTCTCTCTCTCTCTCTCTCCATCTCATTCTCCATCTCTCTATCCCTCCTTCCCATTCTCCATCTCTCTTTCTCCCCCTCTCTCTCTCTGTCCTCTCTCTCCATCTCTCTATCCTCTCTCTCCGTCTCTCTCTCGCTCTGTACTCTCTCCATTTCATTATCCATCTCTCTCTCCATCTCTTTCTCCATCTCTCTCTCTCTGCCCTCTTTCTCCACCTCATTCTCCATATCGCTCTCCATCTCTCTCTCCCTCTCTCTCTTTCTCTCTCCATCTCATTCTCCATCTCTCTCTCTCTCTCTCTCTCTCTCTCTCTCTCTCTCCATCTCTCGCTCTCTCCATCTCTCTCCATCTCTCTCTCTCATTCTCCATCTCTCTATCCCTCTGTCCTCTCTAACCATCTTTCTCTCTCTCTCTGTCCTCTCTCTCCTTCTCCATCTCTCTCTCTCCATCTCTCTCTCCTTCTCATTCTCCATCTCTCTATCCCTCTGTCCTCTCTCTCCCTCTGTCCTCTCTCTCCATCTTTCTCTATCTCTCTATCTGTTCCCTCCCTCTCTCTCTCCGGGGCCACAGTAAACCTCTGGCCTGAGTCCCAGGCCCTCAGGAGGCTCAGGGGCTCAGGGTTGACTGATCGCTGGATTTCACCACAGGCTCCAAGAACGGGGATTGTTCAAGAAGCTTTTCCTTCCCACTGAGACCCCTGTGGATTAAGGATTCCTGGCTTCTGTTGCAATAATAAGGCCTCACACACTGCCAGCAGAAATACTGCAGTGAGGCTCTGCAGCTTCATTGGCCGATGCTGTCTGTGTGTGTGTGTGTGTGTGTGTGTGTGTGTGTGTGTGTGTGTGTGTGCATCGACACGTTTACACTTTATTTCCTTCATTTACTTTTCCTTCAGCGCTGCAATTTAATGAGCAACAATCAGGTCGTATGTTGATTATTTATGGTTCGATGCATTTCAACAGCAGCAGTTAAATGCTTAAAGATTGCCATAACTGTACTCGAAGTGCAAAAATAAATCCTTTATAATTAGTTTATCAAGTGAAATGCAGCCTCGTCTGATTGCTTCATGATTATTATCGAGGTTTGACTTTTAATTTGATGGTTTGCAGGAAAAACAAAACAAAGATAAGAAAAACATTATTGTTTGTAGTTTGGGGATTGTTTGATTGACGAACTGCAAATATATATATAGATATATATAGGAAGAGGTGGAGGTGCAGGAGGAGGTGGAGGAGGAGGAAGAGGTGGAAGAGGAAGAGGTGCAGGAGGTGGATGTGGGAGGATGACGAGGTGGAGGAAGAGAAAGAGGAGGAGGTGGAAGGAGGTGCAGGAGGATGCGGAGGTGGATGTGGGAGGAGGTGGAGGAGGAGGACTTTTTTGTTAACTTTGTGTCTTTTTTTTAGTTATTTTGTGTATTTTTTTGGTAATTTTGTGTATTTTTTTGGGTCATTTTGTGTCTTTTTTTTGTCATTTTGTGTGTTTTTAAAAAAAAGTAATTTAGTGTTTTTTCAGTCATTTTGTGTCTTTTTTTGTAATTTTATGTGTTTTTTAAGTAATTTAGTTTTTTCTGTCATTTTGTGTCTTTTTTTTTAGTAATTTTCTCTCTATTTTTGGTCATTTTGATACTGCCTCCAGCGGCCCCCAGGTAAGGGAGGAGGTGGAAGGAGGTGCAGGAGGACGTGCAGGTGGAGAAGGTGGATGAGGAGGTGGTGGAGGATCAATCGTATGTTGATTATTTATGGTTCGATGCATTTCAACAGCAGCAGTTAAATAAATAAAGATTGCCATAACTGTACTCAAAGTGCAAAATAAATCCCTGTTTGTAGTTTGGGGATTATTTCTAATAATCGAAGTGAAACACCTCAACATGACGAACTGCAAAGGTGTCAGCAAGAAACCAGCACCATCTGTATACACATCTATATTTATACTGTGTATGTATATTTATATAAATGTATATATTAACACATGATTCATATGATATCCTACGAAACAGAACATGTGACCAACACTGTTTGCAACACGTTGCAGCAGTGACGATAACAACACTGTTAACCCTCTGCAGTCGGAGATAAACTCAAATATATTTAGTGTAAAATATAGAATTAGATGTCCTCCAGATTATACCTCAAACAGTCTTCACTGAGAGTAAAAAAATCATTTTCTAAATCAGATTTTTGGGGGTTCAAGATGTTGATCCAGTCAGTGAGTTTGAGGTTTGTTTATCTCCAGACAGGATGAGAAAGAGACAGAGTTACAGAGTTACATCACTGTTTTAAAGGCTCAGGTTCTCATCTCTCTAACAATAATCTGTCTGAAGTATTCCAGTCTGGTTTTTGTCCCCATCACAGCACTGAGACAGTCATGGACTCTTAACCGTTCTCATCCTCCTTGAGCTCACTTCAGCCTTCCACACCATCTCTCACACTGCAAAAACTGAAATATAAGTAAGATGAAATATCTTCAATCAAGGGGATATCTGCTTATTTTTTGTCTGATAAGATAGTTTGGTCACACTTTATATTAAGGTCCTTGTAATCATTAATTAGCAAGTAATAAGGCCCTTGTAAGTCCTTACAAGATGCTTATTACATTAACATTAACATTATTGTGTGTTTATAAGCTTATAAGTGTTAATAATGGCATTACAAACACCCATGACCCACCCATTATGTCTTTGCCATAAAATGACCAAAAAAGACACAAAATGACTGAAAAAACACAAAATTACTTTAAAAAGACAGAATTACAAAAAAAGACACAAAATTACAAAAAAAAAAAGTAATTAAAGGGACCTTCCACACACAACACGGTAAAGTGCCTTTCATATAAAACTCACATTAAACTTTCATATCAAGGTGGGGGCCACAAAATATCCTCACAAGGGCCGCAACTGGCCCGCGGGCCACAAATTTGAGACCCCTGGTTTAGGTACAGGGCTGTCCACAGTAACAAGGATAAAGATCACTAAAAATAAAGGTAAAGCCTTAAAACTCACAACACAACAGAAGTGTAAACGACATCAACAGAACGATATGGTAACTTTCAGAGATTTGATGAACAATAGAAAAACTGACTGACAATTAAAATATATCAACTGTAGAGCACGTCACATTCAAACACACTGAAACAACAACATCACCTCCCCTCGCCTCGCACAGCAGCAGATACTGTGATTAAAGGCACATAAAAGCTCAATCAGATGCTTCATATCTGCTGTTTCAGGTTTTATAGGAGTCATGTTTCACACAGGGGACAGGAGTAAACAGATCTATGATATTATTTCTTCCTGCAGCATTTATGTTTCTTAAAATGATCCAAACAGAACGAAGAGTTGGAAATATATACCAGAATTTGAATTAGAACAGTTTAATTACAACATTGAATCAGTTTAATGCTTTGAAGGAACAAAAACTGCACCAAATACAAATATCAGACGTCTGGTTCGAAGCCCAAACATATCTTTATCATCAATCAAAACTTTGATAATAATAATAAACAGTTCTTCACTAAACCAACTGTACCTTTAATAGCAATGCAACCCTGTCTTTACTGAGTAATTCCATCCTTTTTGAGATCATAATATTCCTTCATTTTTCAAGCAGAGCCATAAACACACCAAGTAAACAAAGTGTTGATGTGCAGCTGACTCTGATTACTTTGTTTGTTTGTTTGTGAGTCTTTTGGGGCTGAAGCTGTTTAATCAGCAAATGATAGATAATGGTGACAGTTCTGCTTTTATGCAAAATAAGATGAAGTGGAAATGATTTTAAAATCTGTGTGCAAACATGTCTGACAGGAAAAAACAAGAGCAACTGATTCACAGTCCTCACTGTGCAAATGGAGAATATTTCAACAGTCTGTTGTCTTCATTAGAGTCCAAATGGACAGAGACATAAGGTCCTGTGTGTCCAGAAGACATAAATCCTCCACTAACGGTCTCCTGCCTGATTCTGTCTCAACATGTCCACTTCAATAAAAGACAACAGATTAAATCAATGTGTTCTGGACAGTTTGCTGTCTTTAAACAAGAGATCTGGAGTTGAGAAGAAATAGAGAAATAAAGATTTGACTCAGTGGAAAAAAGGTTGAGACTGGGCCTGACTCCACGGCGTACGCTCACTGCTCTTGTGCCGTACGTGGGCCTTCACTCTGTACGCTCGCTGCCAGCATGCCATACGTTGGCCTCCACACCGTACGCTCGGCTCGCTGCTCTCGTGGCGTACGCTCGCTGCCCTTGTGACCTATGCTTGCTGGCCTCCACGCCGTACGCTTGCTGGACTTAACGCCGTATGCTCACTGGCCTCCACATCATACGCTCGCTGCCCTCCTGCCGTACGCTCACTGGCCTCGATGTCGTACGCCTGCTGGACTCCACATCGTATGCTCGCTGGACTCCGCGTCGTACGCCCGCTGGACTCCACGTCGTACGCTCGCTGGACTCAACGTCGTACGCTCACTGTACTCCACGTCGTACGCTTGCTGGCCTCCACGTCATACGCTCGCTGGACTCCACGTCGTACGCTCACTGGACTCCATGTCGTACGCTCACAGGACTCCACGTTGTGCGCTCGCTGGACTCCACGTCGTGCGCTCGCTGGACTCCACGTCGTACGCTCACAGGACTCCACGTCGTACGCTCGCTGGACTCCACGTCGTACGCTCGCTGGACTCCACGTCGTGCGCTCGCTGGACTCCACGTTGTGCGCTTGCTGGACTCCACGTCGTACGCTCACAGGACTCCACGTCGTACGCTCACAGGACTCCACGTCGTACGCTCGCTGGACTCCACGCCGTACGCTCACAGGACTCCATGTCGTACGCTCGCTGGACTCCACGTCGTGCGCTCGCTGGACTCCACGTCGTGCGCTTGCTGGACTCCACGTCGTACTCTTGCTGGCCTCCACGTTGTACACTCACATGACTCCACGTCGTACGCTCGCTGGACTCCACGTCGTACGCTCGCTGGCCTCCACGTCGTACGCTCGCTGGACTCGACGTTGTACACTTGCTGGACTCCATGCTGTACGCTCGCTCCCCGCATGCCATACGTTGGCCTCCACGCCGTACGCTCGCTGCCCTTGTACCATATGCTCGGTGGCCTCCACGGCGTGCTCTCACTTTCAGCACGCCATATGTTGGCCTCCAACCCTTGCGCTCGCTCCTCGTGGCCATACGTTGCCTCCGTTGCAGCTGCAGCACTTATAACTGACGACTCATGCAGGCGGCGGCTCCAGACGGATCTCTGCGGTGTTTCTGACGCCACAACCTTCTCCGTGCAAATTAGAGGCAAAGGCTGAGCAACATTATCTCTTTATGGAAGTCAGAGTCCATTAACACCATTGATGACATCACTGTAGAGCCACTAACCCTCATCAGCTCCACAATAACAGAGAAGATCTGCCCCTCGATGGAGCCGGAGTGAGCTGTCATTTAGTTCAGAAACTGTGTGATAAGTTGGAGCACCACGTCGGGACGGACGGAGCAGCTGTAAACCCTTCAGACACGCTGCCACTTCATTAAATGTAGCCCACGACGGCTAAACTTCTCCTGCCGAGGCTCTCGGGGCGGATTGATCTTAGCGGCCTGCATAAACATGAGCGGTGAATTCTAATGTAAGCTGGTGTGAATATAACGAGACTCCACTTCCAGCGCACAATAGCAAGGATTACAGAAGCCTACTTTTCTGATCTCCCCGAGGTCAGGGGGAAAGTAATTGCTGGACTTTTGCACTTGATAAAACCGAGCCGGAGACAAATGGACGGCTCGGCGGCTTCTCCTCAAAGTGAAAGCAGTCAATAATTCCTCTGTTAATCCGTTCTCCCTGCTTCGAGATCTCTAAAGAAGGACTTGAAAGACAATTAAGAGGAGGGAAAAAGGAGAGCGGTGGATCGTTACTTGTCTCCCGAGAGCGGAGTGAAACAAAACGTGAACTCCGGAGCCGTTGGTGTTATTCTGCTGTGATTTATAGACGTTCTGCTGTCTACTGTACACGCTCCACCATCAGCATCCACACACTGGAGAACTTCTTTCACTTTCTAATGACTGCAAAGTACAATCGATTGCTCAGGTTTTTCTAAGTGCCGCCATATTGACTGGACTTATTTAACCATCCCTCCACAGCAGATCTTGTTTGCAGATGGTGATAAAATAGCTGCAGGTGTGAATATTTGGTATGTCTCACATGTAGACGAGACGATTCACAGGCTCTAATGTCTGAGCGCCAGCGGCTGCACTTTAAGAATACAACACAGTCTTATTAAGGTTCTTCACTCGTTCTTACACTCGCCACATTAAACTCAAAGTCACATTAGCTCACAGGATCCTCCTCAAACAATCCATGACTGTAGAATAAACCAGTAGTTCTCAACCTTTTTGAGTCTCGACCCCCAATTTAACATCATGTTGTTAATGAACAGAATCTCACAAACTCAGTTGATACGACGAATTTTGGACAAATAATAAAGCAGACAACAACTAAACATCTCTCTGTCTGTGCATTTATATATATTTTGTTATGTTTTATTGCTACTTTTAATCTAAGTCCTTTGCTATCAGTTTAAAGGTCCATTCTGACCTCCTGAGTGTGTAACAGTCAGCTTCAAGCCAGAGACTCCTTGGAAAGTAACAACTTGATACTTTGGGATTTAATTTATTTTACTATGTTTATCTGTTTGATTGTATTGTTTTATTTATAGCATCATTTTAGATTTCAACACTTATTATCTATTGCTGATTGTTGTATGGAAATGTTTGTTTTATTGTTGTTTCTATGTACAGCACTTTGGAGACGTGTTTGTTGTTTAAATGTGCTTTACAAATAAAGTGGATTGTATTGGATTGTATTTGTCAGAAAAGACACAAATTTACCCAAAAAAGAATCAAATTGACCACAAAATGACCACAAAAAGACACAAAATGACCCAAAAAAGAAACAAAATGACCACAAAAAGACACAAAATGACCCAAAAAAGAAACAAAATGACACAAAAAAGACACAAAATTACTAAAATAGGAAACAAAATGATCAAAAAAGACACAAAATGACCAAAATATTACATAAAATGAAGCACAAAAGGACTCAAATTGACCACAAAATGACAAAAAATTACCACAAAAAGACACAAAATGACCAAAAAAGACACAAAATGACGAAAAAAAGGAAACAAAATGACCAAAAAAGACACAAATTTACCACAAAATGATAAAAAAAAGACACAAATTTACCACAAAATGATAAAAAAAGACACAAATTTACCAAAAAAAGACACAAAATTACCAAAAAGACACAAAATTACCCAAAAACCCCATAAAATGACCAAAAAAAGACACAAAATGACCAAAAAGACTAAAACACATTAACACATGAACACTTTAACACAGTGGAGACAGAGCTGACTTCCAAAATGATTTGGTGACCCCCAGAAATCATCTTGCGACCCCGATTGGGGTCCCGACCCCAAGGTTGAGAACAGCTGGAATAAACGCTGTGGAGACAAACAGCAGCAGGTGGTGACAGTATTTCAGGATTTCACACGTTCATAAACACAGAGAGATGAGTTCAGGGACCATAACACAGAGTATTTATGGCAGAATAGATCTCTCATTGTTGCCTCTGTGGTTTGCAATAACCTTAAGTTAATCATTTTTATAGTTGCGTATTGATTCTCATCTGATCGACAAAACAATAAAATGTGCAGCAGAGAGAGAAGAAGGAGTACATCTCTGTTATTACTCTCAGCTCATCACCAGTTATTTAGAATTAGGGAAAGAAAAATATGAAACAAACCATAAAGGCTTCGACTGCTGCTGGTCCGACGTCTCAATCAGACAAAACAGGAAACAAAACCAGGGACACAAACACAAAAACCTTCTGGTTTAAAGACGGGGCATTCACCGAAAAACACTGTTACGCCAGAAATCCACCGTGCCTGTAAAAAGATGTGCAGATTTATGAGATTTAAAGTGAATCTGGGGGAAAAAAGTTGATTTTCCCTCACTTTTTTCTCATAAATCTGTGACTTTTTTTGCACAGATTAGCCACTTTAAATCTCTTAAATCTGCAACTTTTTTTCTTGTAGATTTGCCACTTTAATCTAGTAAATTTGCAACTTCTTTCTCAAAATATTACCCCCCCCCTCCCCCCCCCAACCCTAACCCAAATTACTTAAAGAAGAAACAAAATGACCATAAAAAGACACAGAATTGCCAGAAAAGACACAAAATTAACAAAAAAGACACAAAATTACCCAAAAAAGTAATTAAAGGGACCTTCCACACACAACACGGTAAAGTGCCATTCATATAAAACTCACATTAAACTTTCATATCAAGGTGGGGGCCACAAAATATCATCACGAGGGCCACAATTGGCCCAAAATTACCAAAAAAGACGTATAATGACCAATAAAAAGACACAAATTGACCAAGTTATATTTGTCCAAACAAATGAACCTTTAGTTGAACCAGCCATCAAAATAAAACAAAAAACTGAAGAAAACAATGGTCTAATAACTTCTTTCATGACTGTATATATATTTATTTATTTATTAGATGCTGTTTCTTGTGTGATGACCTGAATAAAACTCCTGAGTGTGTTTCATCAGAGGACAGAACTGTTGCATGTTTTCTTCTCATTAGACAACAGAGACACGGATCAGTCACAGTGACAAGGTTTACTCAGTATTATCTCAGTGTTACAGCAGTAAAACTTCATGTATTATTACAGGACATTTTCATTACAATATGACTAGGGCTGCACGATTATTGCCAAAATGATAATCACCATTATTTTGATCAATATTGTAATCACGATTATTCATCACGATTATTCATCATGTTAGGGAAAACTTCTGTATTTTTATTGCACTATTTTTAATCAAACAATAGCAACAGTTTTTAGTGTCTGGTGCTTGTTGTAAACAAACAGAGATCGCTAAGCTAACACCTCCTGCAGCAGCAGCACATACACACTGTACTGCTACAGAGCTAACTGTTAGCCTGTTAGCACATACACACTGTACTGCTACAGAGCTAACTGTTAGCCTGTTAGCACATACACACTGTACTGCTACAGAGCTAACTGTTAGCCTGTTAGCACATACACACTGTACTGCTACAGAGCTAACTGTTAACCTGTTAGCACATACACACTGTACTGCTACAGAGCTAACTGTTAGCCTGTTAGCACACACTGTACTGCTACAGAGCTAACTGTTAGCCTGCTAGCACATACACACTGTACTGCTACAGAGCTAACTGTTAACCTGTTAGCACATACACACTGCACTGCTACAGAGCTAACTGTTAGCCTGTTAGCACATACACACTGTACTGCTACAGAGCTAACTGTTAGCCTGTTAGCACATACACACTGTACTGCTACAGAGCTAACTGTTAGCCTGTTAGCACATACACACTGTACTGCTACAGAGCTAACTGTTAGCCTGTTAGCACATACACACTGTACTGCTACAGAGCTAACTGTTAGCCTCTTAGCACATACACACTGTACTGCTACAGAGCTGACTGTTAGCCTCTTAGCACATACACACTGTACAGCTACAGAGCTAACTGTTAGCCTGTTAGCACATACACACTGTACAGCTACAGAGCTAACTGTTAGCCTGTTAGCACATACACACTGTACAGCTACAGAGCTAACTGTTAGCCTGGTTTCATTTAGTTCTAGTTTAGATCTCCAGTTTGGGCCCAAGTGATGATTTTAGAAACTAAGAAGCAGATTCACCAGATAGCAGGAGATAAAGTTAAAGTTATCTGATTTGATACTATTATTAACAAAAAGATGCAGAATGAAAATTGTTGAGTTGATGTTCCAGTGAATCATCGGTTGTGTTTTTGTTTGAGAATAAACTCGTTCTGAGTGTTTTAGTGTTTCCTGCAGAAAGTGGAGCTGAATGTTGGAGAGTCCAAAGTTTCAATAAGAAACCTTTTTTCTCCAATATTGTAAAAATGTTTCATATGAAGATTCAATTTGCTTACAAGGTTTGAAAAAGAAACTATCAAAGAAAAACAAATCACACTGTTTTTGTGCTGTTTCCACAGAGGTGCAGGATATTTATATATATTAATAGATATAGTGAGAAATGATGCCACAGTGAGGAAATAAGCAACAGGACCAAAAGAAAACAAACCCTGGACCTGTTCAGGGATCAGAGGAATAAACTCTGAACATCTTTTACATTTATTAACATTTCGACTTATATATATATATATGCATATACAGTCATGGAAGAAATTATTAAACCATTGTTTTCTACAAATTCAATTCATTTTAATGTCTGGTTCAACTAAAGGTTCATTTGTTTGGACAAATATAATTATAACAGAAATATCTGATAAGAGTTTAATTTAAGAGCTGATATCTAGACATTTAATATGGTTTTATTGATATTAACCAAAATCATTATCAATTGTTTCTTTTTATTGGTCATTATACGTCTTTTTTGTTCATTTTATGTCTTTTTTTTGTCAATTTGTGTCTTTTTATTAGTCATTATACAGGCTTTTTTAGTAATTTTGTCTTTATTTGGTAATTTTGTGTCTTTTTTTGGTCATTTTGGGTCTTTTTCTTTCGTAATTTTGTGTCTTCTTTTGGTAATTTTGTGTCTTTACTGGTCATTATACGTCTTTTTTGGTAATTTTGTGTGTTTATTTGGTAATTTTGGTGTCTTGTGA
>NC_081522.1:39777347-39827347 GCF_030273125.1 Centropristis striata
TATACACACATATATATACACACACACATATATATACATACATATATACATATAAACACACATTTATATACATACATATATACACACATTTATATACACACACATGTACACATATATATACACATATATATACACATACATATATACACGTATACACATATATACACACATTTATCTATACACATACATATATACACACACACACACATATATACACACATTTATATACACATATATATACACACACATACACACAATTTATATAAACACATACATATATACACACACACATATATACACATTTATATACACATATAACACACACACACATACATACATATAGAATGTCATGTGGTTGATGTAAAGACGTTGAGCTGAATGTTCTGTCTGTATGAACAGACCTGGCTGACTCACACCTCTTTCTCTCTTTCTCTCTCTTCATTTTTAAGATGCCACAAGACATTTTGTAGAAAAGGCTCCGGTGAAATGGAGGCAAGAAAGAGGCAGCAGCACTTGTTGTTGTGAGTCAGCCAGTAATCACTGAAACAGATTGCACTTTTCTGTCACAGCTCAAAGAGAGTGAAGAAAGAGAGCGAAGGGAGTCTTTCAGCCAGGAGATTGTCCTTCTGAGTCAAAGACACAACAACAAGCTGCATCTCCATATTCACACACACATTTACATCATGTCACCTCTCCACCAGCCACTCAATGTGTGTTTAAGGAACATCCTGTTTACAGGGCAACAACGCAGATAAATATAGATTTTAATGTGACAAAGTGACGATAATGTTTCTGCATCTCCTGATCAAATACCATAAACTGTTCAACAGTGATTCATTCTTGTCTCAGGATGATTCATGTTTCTTCAGATTTCAGATTTTATCATCAGTAGAGATCGTGTAAAACCTGCAATAGTTTATTATTTCAGCCGCTAGGGGGCAGCAGAAACATCTGTGAAATTATGTCGGACAGACCAGCAGACCAGCAGAATTCACTTTGAGCATCCTGAGTTCTTCCTGAACGTCTACATATGTTTTTTGTGAAGAAAAATAAAGAAATAGCCTTGTAAGAGCGATCTGAAAAAATGTTAAATATGCTTTTCTACATAAATCTTCCTGCGTTTTCAACATGGGAGCCAATTGGGCTGTTGGTGCGTGTTGGTGGCGCATCTGTGTGTCCTACCCCTAAACTATAACTCTGACAGCTTTACCAGAGGATTGTGAGGGAGAAGACTAATTTTCCTACGTTTCTATGTATAATTTATTTCTGTAGAGTGGAATTTGCGGCCTGGAGCGCAGTTTTCAAATTTATTTTTTGACAATTTTTTCTCTCCCTCTACACTCTGGCGATGATGTCACACACTGTGACACGAACATTCTGTGCAATACACACCCATTATAATCTCAGAATTTCTCCAAAAATGAACATGGTCATTGAACAGGGATTGATAAAAAACTATATGACCTATCGAAACGTGGATTAATACACCGATACACAAGACTTGTGTCTACTGTTTAAAGTTTAAATGGAGTCTCTAGGTGAAATTGTGCCGGAGAAGTAGACGTTTGAAAATATCCAATTATTGTTCTTTTTCGCTCATTTTTTTCCGGCCGTCCCATTCATTTCAATGCAAAATTTTGGGCAGTTTTTCGCGACTTACATTGTGAAAAACTCGTATTCTGTAGAGAAAAGTAATAGCACACCGATCCCGATCAAACCGCACGTTTTGATATAATTGTGTCCGGAAGAGGAAGAAGAAAAAATCCACAGTATAACAATGGTGCTCGGTGCGATTGCCCCGTGGCCCTAATAATAATAATAACAACAACTGTGATAGTCAACAAAAAAGCAGACAGGAGACCAGAGTAACTTCACAAAATAAACCCACAGACAGTTAGTGTGTTATTAAAGAGAAGCAGCTCGAGGAGCTCCTCTAATTACAGCAGCTCCTGGCTGCTGTGGCCTTTCCTCTCAGCCTGCAGCTGCTCCAGATTTCTGCTCAAACTGACTGAGTGAGAATAGAAACTGGACCTGAGCCCAGACACTTAATAAATGGAGCTGTCTGTGGTGGAGGACCTGAAGACCTCAGGCCCGCCGGGACAGGTGACGTAGTTTAGGGACACCTTTCCTCCGTGAAGGACTGAGGAGTCCCTCCCTCCCTTCTGTCTCTGGTTGTAGGGACTGTTTTAAGTTATGTATAATATTAGCAGATATGTTGGAAATCAGCTTCACATTGACAACATTAAAGTTCTGCTGACATTTGAATAAATTATTCTATCTACAGGACGGACTCAGGCTCTCTGTTAGAATAATGCTGGAAAACTCGTCAGTCCCCATAATGTATAATAATGAACTTTTTTCAACAATAGGGTTAGGCTTTAAACAACAACAACAACAACAACAACAACAACAACAACAACAACAACAACAGGGTTAGACTTAACAACAACAACAACAACAACAGGGTTAGACTTAACAACAACAACAAAAAACAACAACAATGGGGTTAGACTTAACAACAACAACAACAACAACAACAACAACAACAGGGTTAGACTTAACAACAACAACAACAACAACAGGGTTAGACTTAACAACAACAACAACAACAACAGCAACAACAACAACAACAACAGGGTTAATATTAACAACAACAGGGTTAGACTTAACAACAACAACAACAACAACAACAACAGGGTTAGAATTAACAACAACAACAACAACAACAACAACAACAACAGGGTTAGACTTAACAACAACAACAACAACAATAAGAACAACAACAGGGTACGGCTCAACACCACTAACTCCAGACAGAGCTTCCATCAGCAGCAGTCTCCTGGTTTATACAGCAGGTTTGACTCATTCATACCTATGAATTCCAGTGCATTACTATTGAAGGAAATAATAGGAACCATTCCCGAGGACAGTTAGTGTTTTCTGCCCCAGTCTGCCCCTGGAAACTCTGGAAACTCTCCAGCAAAGCTCTCACATGAGATGTTGTGACTCTCTCAGAATCCTCTGGTCTGTTGTCACCAACGTGAGGAAACTCACTGCTATGAAATATGTACCGACGGGCTTCTTAAGAGATCTGAAATAATAAAAAGTCCATCAAACTTTGGGATGTGGTTAATTTTTGATCTTACAACAGGACATGAAGTTCTGTTCTGACAGAGACGGCTTCACTCAGCGGAACAAAGAGGACGCAGACATTACTCTGATTGGTCAGAACTTCATCAATTCAATCTTAATGTCCATTCATATGCATTAACTCCTATTAATGACTGTTGTACTCTGTGTGTTAATGTGGCTGTGCAGAGCTTGTTTTTCTGTCTTTTACACTACGAACTGCAACAAAAACAACTTCCATCCATCACAGCAACACTGAGCCTAAATATGGGTTTCAGTGTGTGTGTAAGTGTGTGTGTGTGTGTGTGTGTGTGTGTGTGTGTGAGTGTTTTTACATCACTGCACGCACAATATGTTACGCTCTACTTCCTGTCAATCACCTGATACCCACAGGAAGAACTTAACATACTTTATCAACTAATTTGTGTTTTCTTATCTGGGGCAGCAGTTTATTTTAAACTGGTTGAGCAACACAAAGTTTGAGACGGAGGTAAATGTGTTACACAGCAAGAGAGCCAAATAATCCATGTTCTGACTCCTTTACATGGGAGGATTTGCTGTTTTTAAGTCCTTATTTTCTGTCTGACAATCACAATACTTCAATATGTGAGGAAAACTGTTTTGATAATTTTGTGTCTTTTTTTGTCATTTTGTGTCATTTTTTGGTCCTTGTATGTCTTTTTGTGATCATTTTGTGATAATTTTGTGTCTTTTTGTGATCATTTTGTGTCTTTTTTTGGTCATTATGTGTCTTTTCTTGTCATTTTGTGTCATTTTTTGGTCATTGTATGTCTTTTTGTGATCATTGTGTGTCCTTTTTTTGGTCATTATGTGTCTTTTGGTCATTTTGTGTCTTTTTTTGTCATTTTTTTGGTCATTTTTTTGTCTTTTTTTGCCATTTTTCGGTCCTTTTGTGTCTTTTTTTGGTCATTTCGTGTTTTGATAATTTTGTGGGATTTTTTTGGTCATTTTGTATCTTTTTTTGAAAATGTTGTGTCTTTTTTTGGTCCTTTTATGTCTTTATTGGTCATTTTGTCTTTTGATAATTTTGTGGGGGTTTTTTTTTTTGGTCATTTTGTGTTTTTCTTTGGTCCTTGTGTGTCTTTTTTTTGTCATTTTGTGTTTTGCTTTGGTCTTTTTTTGTCATTTTGTGTAATTTTTTGGTCCTTGTGTGTCTTTTTTTGTCATTTTGTGTCATTTTCTGGTCCTTTTGTGTCTTTTTTGTCATTATTTGTCCTTTTGTGTCTTTTCTTTTGGTTATTTTGTGTGGTTTTTTGGTCACACATGCTCAGAATAATCAATATTGTAAATATGTATAAGTTGAAACTCTAAATCTACAGATATCGGTGTGTAATGTCTATATATTTAAGACATGTGGAGCTCTGTGTAGCGTACAGGAACACAGTGTGAGTGTCTGGCTGCAGACTGAAGAGGCTCTATAGGTGGAGCCCTCGGGTGGCAGCAGCTACAGAAAGCTGCAGACTGAAGTTAATAGCTGAGAAATGTATGTTAACATTTACAGTGTACCTCGGGTTATTACGACTCGGCCGGCTGCAGTTATTTGTGCAGAGCCTGCAGCTGAAGGGCACAATGACTTCTGCGACACAGAAGGTTTATTTCAGGTTTTTTTACACTCGACTGAGTTTTATTTTCTTGTTCCACAGTGTGAGCCTCGCCGCCTCAGAGCACAGCGAGACGGCGTCCACTGGAGGTCACACGTGTCCCGTTGAGCTGCTGCACACAGCGCCATGCTTTCATTTAGGGAGTGTCTTATTAATATGTAGAGCAGGGGTCCCAAACTCAAGACCCATGATGTAAAAAATGACAATGCTTCTCATTTGATGCTGAAAAAGTCGAGGCTGTCCTCTGTAACACTTTGCATGACTCCTTATGAAAAGTTGTGTGCTGGAATTTATAGATATCTCACTAAATCTCACAAAAAGTTAAAAGACTGTTCTCCAGATTAAAGACACCTCCATGTGTCGTATTACAAAAATAACTAGAAAATTTATTCTGGGTAAATTGTGAAAGTGCCACGAGAATAAAATACATCTCTGAGACGATCGCTCAATGATCGTCTGTAGTCAGAAACGGCTGAACGAAGACCGATCAGTGAGAGAAATACCTGGATCCTCTATGATCAAAGACACGGTGCAGGGGAGACACCAGAGAGGACGGAGAGACAGAGACAGGTCAGCAGAGAGATGACAGAGAGACAGATTTTTTTGTTATTTTGTGTGTTTTTTGGCTCATTTTGTGTTTTTAAAAAAAAATAATTTTGTGTAATTTTTTGGTAATTTTGTGTCTTTTTTAAATAATTTTGTGTGTATCCCACTAGGACAGAGAGACAGATCAGCAGAGAGAGGACGGAGAGACAGAATTTTTAGTTATTTTGTGTCTTATTTGGGTAATTCTGTGTCTTTTTTAAATAATTTTGCGTCTTTTTAATCATTAAGTGTCTTTTTTGGGTCATTTTGTATCTTTTTAAAATAATTTTGCGTCTTTTTTAGTCATTAAGTGTCTTTTTTGGGTCATTTTGTGTCTTTTTTAAATACTTTTGTGTCTTTTTGGGTCATTTTGTGTCTTTTCAAAATAATTTTGCTTCTTTTTTAGTTATTTTGTTTCTGTTTTGGGTCATTTTGTGTCTTTTTTAAAATAATTTTGTGTCTTTTCGGGTAGTTCTGTGTCATTTTTTGGTAATTCTGTGTCTTTTCTAAATAATTTTGTGTGTATCCCACTAGGACAGAGAGACAGATCAGCAGAGAGAGTTATTCTGTGTCTTTTTTTGGTAATTTTGTGTCTTTTTAAAAATATTTTGCGTCTTTTTTAGTTATTTTGTGTCTTTTTTTTGGGGTCATTTTGTGTATTTTTTAAATAATTTTGTGTGTATCCCACTAGGACAGAGAGACGGTCTTAGACGGAGACGGAGACACAGAGTGGACTCAGCCAGAGGAAACCAATCAGGACACTGATGGGCCTTAAATCAGGCTGTTAGTCCGGCTGTTAGTCTGTGTGGACGTCTCAGCGTCCCCTGAAGCCTGATGGAGGACGGATGTCTCCAGCTGACAGCAGCTTAACGGGACAATACTGATTCTGAGCTCTGAGAAAACGGTGTGAAGACAGAGACAAGAAGAAAGCTGGAGGACACCTTCAACAAGACGCTTCATCTGAGAAGAAACTACAGCAGCATCAAAATGTTCTGCTGCTAGTTATTCCACAAAGACCTCCTTCATTTAAAGCTGCACACATTCATTCATGTTGTGGCAGCAGAAGGAGAGGGGAACAGATCATATATGACCCATGTGATCACAGGTTTATTATTACACATATCAGTGTTTTTATAGTAATTATGAGGAAGTCAGCTGAGGTCGTGGAGAGTTGTGGCTCGTCCAGCTTTAGATGATTTATGATCCTGTCAGTTGATGAAGAAGAGTTTCTGGAGACGCTCAGCCACACAGAGAGAAACAGAGAGAAACAGAGAAACAGAGACTGTGTTGGTGCTTCAGCAGCAGAAGACGATTCTACAGAACATTCTGCAGTTTGATACGTAATAAATCTATAACAGTAAACTCAATGTATGAATTCACTCATAATGAGATGAGACAACATTAACTTTAGTGCTGCCTGTAGGGAAGAATCCAACACACACACACACACACACACACACACACACACACACACACACACACACACACACACAGAGTGTGACATGTAGCAGCTGTAATTAGCTACAACACTGATTCTCTCATTGATTATCTCCTGACAATAAACTAATCCAAACTAATGAACTAATCCAAACTCAAACTATCAGCTTCATATTTACTGACATTAAAGAGGATCTACCTCATTAAATAAGGAACCAGTCTGTTTGTTCTACTGTCTACACACACACACACACACACACACACACACACACACACACACTCGCTGCCTATTTCACAAAGACATCTTCATCTGAATCGATCTGACCGACAGTCTGCTGCCAGGAGATCAGTCAGACCTCACACCTGTCCTCATAGACAGACACACACACACACACACACACACACTATAATACACACAGACACACAGACAGACTTGTGAGAACTGAATGTTTAGTTCCAAACTAATCAATTAAATTTCAAAATATAATTCAGATTCTTTTTTTCAATGCAATGATTCAAATTGAACGATACAAATTCAAATTATGTGATTCTAATTCAGTTTTTTAATGCAATTTATTCAAGTTAATGAATTCAAATTCAAATCTAAATGATTCAAGTTCAGTTTCTGGTGGCCCATATTTCCCCTCTACACCATTTCCTGGTAATTGGACGCAGCCAGGATCATTTTAACCAGATATCTATCTTCACATTGTACATTTAGCCCAGGGGTCTCAAACTCAAATTACCTGGAGGCCAGGAGGCAGTATCAAAATGACCAAAAAAAGACACAAAATTACTTTAAAAAAGACACAAAATTACTAAAAAACACACAAAATTATTTTAAAAACACACAAAATTACCAAAAAAGGACAGAATTACCAAAAAAACCCCACAAAATTATAAAAAAAAGACACACATTTATTAAAAAAAGACCCAAAATTAGTAAAAAAAAAGTAATTAAAGGGACCTTCCACACACAACACGGTAAAGTGCCACTCATATAAAACTCACATTCAACTTTCATATCAAGGTGGGGGCCACAAAATATTGTCACAAGGGCCACAATTGGCCCACGGGCCACAAGTTTGAGACCCATGATTTAGCCCTTTCAGATTACACAAATATAAACCTCACATGTCTTTGGTAGATCCTGTGAGTTATGACTTTATTCATTCTGTGAAAACGCCACAAAACAGAAGATAAACATAAAAATAACCACATAAAGTTTGTTACTGAACAATCGTCTCATCATGTGACTTCACGTCAAGTTCCACTTAAATCTTCCCTCGTGAAATATTGTTATCGCTGCCTTTGTGTGAGCTGATTGCAGTGATTGATGCAGCTCATGATGGAGCGTTTGGAGGCGGGGCCGAGGGCTCCGATGTCCCCGTCAACACGCCGTCAACACGCCGTCAACACGCCGTCAACACCGTTAGTCTCTGTAGAAACTCTGTAAAGCCTGTTTACGAGCTAATCAATCTCAGGTGGCGGTGGCGGCGGCAGCGTTATGATCACGTTGTAATGGGGTTTATGATTCCAGACACTGATGACTCCGACAGTGTTTCACAGACAGATCAGACACGGTAATCCCACAGGGCCCGGCGTCATTATTTCCATTTTAATAGCCATTATTGTCATTGTCAAGGTTACAGCTGCAGATACGCTCGCTGACATCCTGCTGCACATGATGCATATTCTCCCTTCACTGCACATGATTATTGGATTCACTGCCATATTTATGTTTTTAATCCCCCTGCCACAAAAGTCAGCAGAGAAAACACACACAAACACCAGCCAGCCAGCAGGCACAGTCCCAGTCCCAGTAGTCCCAGTCCACCACAGTTCCAGTCCCAGTCCCAGTCCTAGTTCCAGTCCACCACAGTCCCAGTCTGTTTCCCCCTCACACCCACAGCTGGACTCTGTTCATTCTGTTTCGCATCATTTTCAAATGTAAACTCAAACTCACATTACCTGGGGGCCGCTGGAGGCAGTATCAAAATTACCAAAAAAGACACAAAATTACTAAAAAAAGACACAGAATTAACCAAAAAGACACAAAATTATTAAAAAGACACAAAATTACACAAAGAAAGACACAAAATGACCAAAAGAGACACAAAATTCCCAAAAAAAAGACGCAAAATTCCCCAAAAAAGACACAAAATGACAAAAAATAAAACAAAATGACCAATAAAAGACACAAAATTATTAAGAAAAGACACAAAATTATCAAAAAGACACAAAATTAGACAAAAAAGAAACAAAATGACCAAAAGAGACACAAAATTACAAAAAAAAGACACAAAATTACAAAAAAAGACACAACATTACAAAAAAGAAACAAAATGACCAAAAAAACACACAAATTTATTTAAAAAGACACAACATTACAAAAAAGAAACAAAATGACCAAAAAAACACACAAATTTATTTAAAAAGGCACAAAATTACAAAAAAATGCACAAAATTATTTAAAAAGACACAAAATTAACCAGCAACCAGGGCCAGGTGGCAGCCACCAATCAGAGCAGAACAATCAACTGAAATCAGCTGCTCCTTTGAAGCCACTGAAAGAGAGTGAAAAACAGCAAAAAGTTCCCCTTGAACAGAAATTATTTTTGTCCAAACCGTCACTCCTAACAGTGAAATGACTTCACATTGAGCATCCTGAGTTCTACCTGAGCGTCTACATATGTGTTTTTTGAAGAAAAATAAAGAATGTCTATTTAGAGCGATCAGAAAAAATGGTACCTGTGCTTTCCTGCAGAAAATTTCCCGCCTTTTTACCATGGCGGTCTATGAGGCTGTGGGTGGTGTTGGTGGATCATCTGTGGTCCTACGCCCAAACTATAACTTCCAAATTCATTTGTTGACAAATTTTTCTCTCCCTCTGCACTCTAGTGATGATGTCATACACTCTAGCCTTTCCATAGGGTAACAATGGGGAGATTTTTGCAGAATAATTTGAAAACCTTTTGCTGAAACCCTTAGAAAAGTCAAAGCACACTCGTCATGCCTGATTAAGCCCGGTGAATAGTATATAGTGTTCTCTTTCAAGCACACTCAATATTTCAATAGTTTTGACCTCAAGACTGTAAATCTGAGAATTAAGCTGGTGACAAGTCCATAAAGTAGGAAACTGTTATAGTCGTATAATATATGGCTATTATTAGCTTTACTATTTGACTGATTCAAACAGAGGATGGTCCAGAAGAAAGAAAGAAAGTTGATCTGATGTTTTTAAAATAGAAACGATTTTTCCTCTCCACTTCCTGTGCATGGCATTGATTTCCTGCTAGTGTGGATTGAACTAAATTAGGAAAAATAGACTCAACGTACTTAGTCTGAATCAATACGGATGAGAAACTCTTTTTTCTTTATGATTGGTTTTATTTAACTGAGTCCAGCCCAGCTGGCTGTGTTGCTGACATTTTGCATTCATGCAAACCAGAGAGATGTTGATCTGTTACATGTTTGTGTAGGTATTGTTTGCACCTTTTGTCATTGATTTAGCAATATGGTATTTATAGTGTCATACGTTGCCATTGGGAGGGTGGCAGGAGAGAACAGTGTTTGCATCCAGTTGTTGGAGGTTTTGTCCGGAATAAATGTTCCTTGTAAGCCTAACTCCGTTATTTCCAAACCTTATACCAGTTGAATTGGTGCCTTACCTTAACAAAAAGGCTTTTTAGCGTAACTGTTTCCCAAATCAGACACCGTTCAGCTAAGATTCTATCAAAATTTCACATTAAATACTAATGTAAATGATCATGTTATGCTTCCAATTAATTAAATGATGTGAAACTTAAGTCTAACTTCTTATCTTTCGAGCAGTATATTGTTTTAACCGTGTACGTTAGCCTCGGGTTTACCAGAGTCGGCTAAAGGACGCTAACGCCAATGAATTAGCCTAGCGCTAACTGTATCACAAATTGGACACAGTTCTGCTAAGACTCTACCAACATTTCAAATTACCTACTAATATAAATGATCATATTATGCTTCCAATTAATTAAATGGTTTGAAACTAAAGTCCGAGTTCTTATATTTCGAACCGTATATTGTTTTAACCGTGTACGTTAGCCTCGGGTTTACCAGAGTTGGCTAAAGGACGCTAACGCCGCTGAATTAGCCTAGCGTAACTGTTTCCCAAATCAGACACCAGCTAAGATTCTATAAAAAATTCACATCACTTACTAATATAAATGATCATATTATGCTTCCAATTAATTAAATGGTGTGAAACTAAAGTCTAACTTCTTATCTTTATAACCGTTTATTGTTTTAACCGTGTACGTTAGCCTCGGGTTTACCAGAGTTGGCTAAAGGATGCTAACGCTACTGAATTAGCCGTGCGCTAACTGCATCCCAAATCGGACACTTGGATCTCTTCGCCGTAAATCAATAAATCAATAAAACAATGGGGGCTGCAGAGTTTTTTCGGGGGACATTGGATGTTTCTGGGTAAGCCGTATAAATATCACCGTTATCAACCATCGTTATCAAGACAACTGGACTGTACTTCTGTCCTTCACAATAAAATACAGTACAGTAATAATATAGATGGACTTTTAAGATCGTCGCCCAAGCGTTCTTACTGCTTTCTCTCATCAGAGTTACTTCCGTATGATAATTAGACATATAAATCTCCATGTACATAAATAAAATTTCACACGTAGATTGTTAAATATGTATAAATCAATTACACCTAAACTGGTGGTGGTGATCTTATTCTAAATGTCCGTGAAACACCGGAAAGTGTGGCATTGCAGATTTGTCCAATTTGGGATACAGGTTGTATAGTAATTTGTGTAAACACAGTGGCTACATGTTCACATTACGCTGCGTCATCACGTCTGCAGCATCAGAGACAGTAGAAAGATATCTGACTTCATGTCTGGACAGGAGGAGGAGAATCACTATACAGTCTAATCATTCTGCTCCATGTCAGAGTCATATTGAGAATGGATTAGATGGACTCTGTGACCTCGTCCCTTAATGACATCACAGTTTGCATCACCGTTAAACTGTCTGCAGAGCGAGGAGTGGATCTTTACTCTGTTCTCAGTCAACTTTAGAGCTGCAGGACATGAACCCGACCGTCGTTAATAAAAGGAGAATCTTCTCTTGGTTTGATCTTCTGGAGGAGACATAACTTACACATTCATAACGTGTTGGCTTTGCTTTATGTCATGTGAACATATAAAAGAAGTGAAGGTCATGAGTGAGTGATGGAGCGCTAGATTAATCATGATGCAGTCTGCTAGAAACACTATATGGAGATATTTTACTGATCTTCATCAATCAACGATT
This sequence comes from Centropristis striata, assembly GCF_030273125.1. Classification (NCBI taxonomy): domain Eukaryota; kingdom Metazoa; phylum Chordata; class Actinopteri; order Perciformes; family Serranidae; genus Centropristis; species Centropristis striata. The sequence goes on from NC_081522.1 coordinate 39,789,434, forward strand.
TCATGACTCATCAAGTTCATTGAAGCATTTTAGCTCCAAGCAGCAACAGATCTGAGTGACACTCTGAATACTGTATGTGTGTGGTCATTTTGTGTCTTTTTTTGGTCATTTTGTGTCTTTTTTGGTCAATTTGTTTCCTTTTTTGGTCATTTTGTTTCTTTTTTTTAGTAATTTTTTGTCTTTTTTGGTCATTTTGTGTCTTTTTTGGTCAATTTGTTTCCTTTTTTGGTCATTTTGTTTCTTTTTTAGTCATTTTGTGTCTTTTTTTATCTTTTTGTGGTCAATTTGTGTCTTTTTTGGTCATTTTGTTTCCTTTTTTTAGTCATTTTTTGTCATTTTGAGTCTTTTTTGGTCATTTTTTGGTCATTTATGGGTCGTTTTGTGTCTTTTTGGGGTCATTTTGTAACTTTTGTGTCATTTTTGGTCATTTTGTGTCATATTTTGTTTCTTTATTTAGTCACTTTGTGTCTTTTTTGGTCATTTTGTGTCTTTTTAAAAAAAGAAGTGAAGGTCATGAGTGAGTGATGGAGCGCTAGATTAATCATGATGCAGTCTGCTAGAAACACTATATGGAGATATTTTACCGATCATCATCAATCAACGATTTCATGACTCATCAAGTTCATTGAAGCATTTTAGCTCCGAGCAGCAACAGATCTGAGTGACACTCTGAATACTGTGTGTGTGTGTGTCTGTGTGTGTCTGCGTGATCATTTTGTGTCTTTTTTTTTTGTCATTTTGTGTCTTTTTTGGTCAATTTGTGTCTTTTTTGGTAATTTTGTGTCTTTTTTTGGTAATTTTGTGTCTTTTATGGTAATTTTGTGTCTTTTTTGGTAATTTTGTGTCTTTTTTTGGTAATTTTGTGTCTTTTTTGATCATTTTGTTTCCTTTTTTGGTCAGTTTGTTTCTTATTTTAGTCATTTTTTGTCTTTTTTGGTCATTTTGTGTCTTTTTTTGGTCATTTATGGGTCATTTTGTGTCTTTTTTTGGTCATTTATGGGTCGTTTTGTGTCTTTTTGGGGTCATTTTGTAACATTTGTGTCATTTTTTGGTCATTTTGTGTCATATTTTGACATTTTGTTTCTTTATTTAGTCACTTTGTGTCTTTTTTGGTCAATTTGTGTCTTTTTTGGTCATTTTGTGTTTTAAAAAAAAAAGAAGTGAAGGTCATGAGTGAGTGATGGAGCGCTAGATTAATCATGATGCAGTCTGCTAGAAACACTATATGGAGATATTTTACTGATCATCATCAATCAACTATTTCATGACTCATCAAGTTCATTGAAGCATTTTAGCTCCAAGCAGCAACAGATCTGAGTGACACTCTGAATACTGTGTGTGTGTGTGTGTGTGTGTGTGTGTGTGTGTGTGTGTGGCAGTGGGCCAGTGGGCAGCTGGCAGCCTCAGAGCTCTGTGGCCCAACAGATGGGTCACCTAGTGCCATGATTCATACCTGCAACTCTTAAAGCCATGTGATAAAGATTGTTATTAGGACGAGCATATGTCTTCTCCTACTGGGGACGCAGGGGCTGAGAAAGTGAAGCTTTTTTTATTTAAAGTGCATAAAATGCAGAATAATCAAAGACCTCCTGAGTCATATAAATATAAAAATCTGCCGTCATTTAACACCCAAACAGATGTTTGTCCTTCTTTATGTTTAGTGGCCAGTCGAGGCTTGGTTTCACTCTCCTCTGGTGTCTGATTACATCCACACAACCTTCACACCATCCACTATTTAAATAATGGACGTAGTGATGTCACCAGTTGGTTTGTGGCCCGTTTGAGACTTCGAGTTCAGCGTTACACTCATCTCCATCTTGTTTCCGATACGGGGAGCAGACCATATCTGGGTACAAAGTTACCAAAAAACACGTTAAAAATACAAAAAAAGACAATAAATTACCCAAAATTACAAACCACTAAATGTCCTTTTTTATCTATTATCTCTATTATCTATATAACGTTATTTATAACTTTATTGACACGTTGCCGTGGATACGCATTGTTCTGCTCCTCTCCTGATGACGGCTCGCCTTGTTAGTGACCTGTCAATCAAAGGTAGCCCCGCCCCCAAATCATACGATTCTTTATCTTCTATTTTCTTCTAAATGGGGCCATTATTTACACTATTAACATCAGATTGTCTTGAAGAAGATGTTTTACTAGTGATTGAGACCATAGTGTTGTTCTGAAAAACATTCAAACATTTCTGAGGGAATAAATCAAGTGACAAGTTTTTTCATTTTGCATTGAAATGAATGGACAAAAATGCTTCTGCAGCCGCCCGGGGTCCCGACCCCAAGATGATTTCTGGGGGTCTCCAAATCATTTTGGAAGTCAGCTCTGTCTCCACTGTGTTAAAGTGTTGATGTGTTGATGTGTTTTTGGTCATTTCATGTCTTTTTGTTGGTCATTTTGTGTCATTTGTGTCTTTTTTTGGTCATTTTGTGTCTTTTTTGGTACATTTTTTGTCTTTTTGTGGTCAATTTGAGTCCTTTTTTGCTTAATTTTATATACATTTTTGGTCATTAGTTGTTGTCTGCTTCATAATTTGTCCAAAATTCGTCATATCAACTGAGTTTGTCTGATCTGAACTGTGAGATTCTGTTCAGTGAGTGGGGGTCGTGACTCATAAAGGTTGAGAACTGCTGCTCTAAAGTGTCCAGGCCCGTCTCAATGTCCTCTTGTTGTGTTTGTCCTAGAAAAGTGATCACTTCAATCAGGACATATCTGTGTCATTGCTGCGTCTCTGCAGCGTCTGCAGGTTTGGTAATTTCGTGTCTTTTTTGGATCATTTTGTGGTCGATTTTGTTTCCTTTTTTTGGTAATTTAGTGTCTTTTTTTGTTAATTTTGTGTCTTTTTTGGTCAATTCGTCTTTTTTGGTCGATTTTGTTTCCTTTTTTTGGTAATTTTGTGTCTTCTTTGGTAATTTTGTGTCTTTTTTTGATCATTATGTGGTCATTTTGTGTCTTTTTTGGTCATTTTGTGGTCAATTTGTTTTTTTTTGGTAATTTTGTTTCCTTTTTTTGGTCAATTTGTGTCTTTGATTGTGTTGAGTTAGCAGCGGTTGCGACTCAAAAAGGTTGAGAACTACTGCTCTAAAGTGTCCAGGCCCGTCTCAATGTCCTCTTGTTGTGTTTGTCCTAGAAAACTGATCACTTCAATCAGGACATATCTGCGTCATTGCTGCGTCTCTGCAGCGTCTGCAGGATTGGTAATTTCGTGTCTTTGTTGGGTCATTTTGTGGTCAATTTTGTTTTTTTTTGTCATTTTGTTTCCTTTTTTTGGTAATTTTGTGTCTTTTTTTGTTCATTTTGTGTCTTTTTTGGTCAATTTGTCTTTTTTGGTCGATTTTGTTTCCTTTTTTTGGTAATTTTGTGTCTTCTTTGGTAATTTTGTGTCTTTTTTTGATCATTATGTGGTCATTTTGTGTCTTTTTTGGTCATTTTGTGGTCAATTTGTGTTTTTTTAGGTAATTTTGTTTCCTTTTTTTGGTCATTTTGTGTCTTTTTTTAGTCATTTTGTGTCTTTTTTTGGTCAATTTGTGTCTTTGATTATGTTGAGTGAGCAGCGGTTGCGACTCAAAAAGGTTGAGAACTGCTGGTCTAAAGTGTCCAGGCCCGTCTCAATGTCCTCTTGTTGTGTTTGTCCTAGAAAACTGATCACTTCAATCAGAACATATCTGTGTCATTGCTGCGTCTCTGCAGCGTCTGCAGGTTTGGTAATTTCGTGTCTTTTTTGGGTCATTTTGTGGTCAATTTTGTTTTTTTTTGGTCATTTTGTTTCCTTTTTTTGGTAATTTTGTGTCTTCGTTGGTAATTTTGTGTCTTTTTTTGATCATTACGTGGTCATTTTGTGTCTTTTTTGGTCATTTTGTGGTCAATTTGTGTTTTTTTAGGTAATTTCGTTTCCTTTTATTTGGTCATTTTGTGTCTTTTTTTTGTCATTTTGTGTCTTTTTTTGGTCAATTTGTGTCTTTGATTGTGTTTAGTGAGCAGCGGTTGCGACTCAAAAAGGTTGAGAACTGCTACTCTAAAGTGTCCAGGCCCGTCTCAATGTCCTCTTGTTGTGTTTGTCCTAGAAAACTGATCACTTCAATCAGAACATATCTGCGTCACTGCTGCAGGTTTGGGAGGATGAGACTCCGTCTGACTGTGTCTCCGCTCCGTCAGAGCTGCCAGGAGGAGGAGATGGTCTCTCACGGCGGCGGTGGCGGTAGCGGTGGCGGCGGTTAGATCCGGCGGGTGACGAGGTGGAGCGACAGCAGACTGACAGCTGTCATCCATCACTGGGCCCAGCAGCCTGATGCAGGTTGACGGGGGGGGGGGGGCTGGCTGGAAGAGCCAGTCGGACACAGTTTAGTGGAGATGTCTTTTTCCAGGCCGCTCCCTGTGGAACGCTGTCTGTCATTAATCCATCCCGCCATCGATCAACCGGTACTCTTCCAGGGTCAAGCCTGTATGTGACACGCCTCATTTCACCGGAGCTGATGTTTTCTACTCTTCTAAAGGGGAAAAACCTGCAAATAAGGCTCAACAGTTTATCTAATCTATCTCATTCAACACATGGAACACTGCACACAGCAGAATCTTCCATTCTGGGTCTTTGTTTGGTGTAATCACAGGATAATCATCTCAAAAATACCAAAATCACCAATCCTTCTGATAGTGGCTCATTCAAAATAATCACACATTTCTTTCTAAACCTTGCAGCAAAATATCAAATCATAACTTGAGCCAACTTTGGTCATTTACGGGTGGTTTCGTGTCTTTTTTTGCATCATTTTGTATCTTTTGTGTCATTTTTGGGTGATTTTGTGTCATTTTTGGGTGATTTTGTGTCTTTTTTTGGTAATTTTGTCTCATGTTTTGGTTATTTTGTGTCTTTTTTGTTGTTTTTTTGGGCGGTTTTGTTTCGTTTTTTGTGATTTTGTATGTTTTGTGTCATTTTTGGTCATTTTGTGTCATTTTTTGGTCATTTTGTGTCTTTTTTTGGTCATTTTGTGTCATGTTTTGGTTATTTTGTGTCCTTTTTGTAATTTTTTTGGGAGATTTTGTTTCTTTTTTTGGTCATTTTGTATCTTTTGTGTAATTTTTGGTCATTTTGTGTCATTTTTTGGTCATTTATTGGTGGTTTTGTGTCTTTTTTTGCGTCATTTTGTATCTTTTGTGTCATTTTTGGTCATTTTGTGCCATTTTTTTTGTCATATTTGCGTGATTTTGTGTCCTTTTTGTCATTTTTTGGGCACAAATTTCATTCCAAACCTTGCAGCAGAATATCAAATCATAACTTGAGTTTCCAGACAACTCAATAAGCCTTTCCTTTTGCTTACACAGAGAAAAACTTTGAGAAACTTTCGGAGCTCGCCCCAGTCCTTACCTGGTGCATTTGGAGACAAGGCAGCAAAAAGAGTGAAAGAGTGGATTAGAAGAGGAAGAAGAGTGAACGAGGGATAGAGAAAGACGACCTGGAGCTAAATAACGTCAGCTCGGGGCGGCTGGACGGACAGCTCAGCTCCTGCTCGTCTCTCAGGACTTTCCATTGGTTGGAGCTCACTGATGCTGAACGCTCCAGACAGCTGCAGCTAACTCTGAACAAATCTGGTTTTCTCAGCCTGCTCTCTGTAGGTAACGCTGCCGTCTCCCCCGACGACCGCTTCATGTTTACACTTTGAAATAAATGCATCCAGGGCACGAGGATCTGACATGTGAGAGAAGACAGCAGGCGGCATAATGCAAAGCTGCCTGGTAAACATCCATAATTGAACATTTTGATATTATAGAACATCCAGAAAACATTGTTGAATAATTAATCATGTAGTTTAGAGCGTCTTCACATCAAAGCCTCGCTGCCTGCTGCACACCGTGCGCTGTAACTTTATCTCTCTGTGTTGGTCAAACTATCAGCAGGATGATGTCATCAACCTGCTCTGTGTTCAAAATGCTCATTTCTAAAAGCAGACGCAACAGGTGAAACCAGGCGGCAACCTCCGGGTCTGAGCAGGGAGGCAAACCAGGAAGTGCCTTAAGCTGCATTCTACCATAAATTCCAGCAGGGGGCGCTGACGGCAGCTGCAGAAGCATTTGGGTCCATTCATTTCAATACAAAATGAGAAAACTTGTCACTTGATTTATTCCCTCAGAAATGTTTTTCAGGACAACACTATGGTCTCAATCACTAGTAAAAAATCTTCTTCAAGACAATCTGATGTTAATAGTGTAAATAATGGCCCCATTTAGAAGAAAATAGAAGATAAAGAATCATATGATTTGGGGCGGGGCTACCTTTGATTGACAGGTCACTAACAAGGCGAGCCGTCATCAGGAGAGAAGCAGAACAATGCGTATCCACGGCAACGTGTTAATAAAGTTATATATAACGTTATGTAGATATAAAAAAGGAGGTTTAGCGGTTTGTTCTCATAACTTTGAGCCTTTCACTGTATTTTCACTTAATGACGTATTATTTGAAGGTTTTGTTCATTAAATGTCTTGTTCAGTGTTTGGTTGGACTAACAGACACTCCAAGGAGTCGCTGCTCAGTTTTCTGAGGTTAGTAACAACATTTAAACTAGCATCAGTTAATGCTCCAGTTATGGGTAAATGGGTCTTATGCACTACAGATTTTTTGGTCATTTTGTGGCATTTTGTTAGTAATTTTGTGTCTTTTTTGGGTCATTTTGTACCTTTTGTGTCATTTTTTTGTCATTTTTGGGTGATTTTGTGTCTTTTTTGTGACATTTTGTGTCTTTTTTGGGTCATTTTGTACCTTTTTTGTCCTTTTTTGGTAATTTTGTGTCTTTTTTGGTCATTTATGGGTGCTTTTGTGTCTTTTTTGGGTCATTTTGTACCTTTTGTGTCATTTTTTGGCCCTTTTTTGGTAATTTTGTGTCTTTTTTGGTCACTTATGGGTGGTTTTGTGTCATTTTTTGGTCATATTGTGTCCTTTTTGTCATTTTGAGTCAGCTAACATGAGTGAGTCAGGTTGAGGTGTAGAGAGGCTGTAGTCAGTGATCAGATCCCTCTCCTCCTCCACACTCCACATATGCTCTGATCCCCGTATCAGAAACAAGATGGAGACGAGTGTAACACTGAACTGATGCCTCAACCAGACGTCACGGTCACTCCGTCCATTATTTATATACAGTCGATGGGTAAAACTCTGTTTTACTGTCCTCAGGTAACCTGCAGGGCTCCTCTCCTCAGACCTGCAGGTAAGGAGATGTGACTGCAGCAGGACAGCTCTCTGCTTTCTCTGTGTTAGCAGGATAAAGCAGCTATTAACAAGCTTCATGGTGCTGGAGGCTGAAACAACATCTCATTCAGAGAGCAGTGGAGCCTGCACTCCACCTGCACAGCAGAAGAAGGTCAACTTCCATTTTACAAGTTTGGGGCGTATATATTGGGTTTAAGTGTCACCAAACACTAAGGTGACAAGCTCTTTGGGATGTGATCAAGCGCAAATATGATTGGAGTGCAGTGGAGCAGCGCCGGCTGCCTCCGGGACGCTTTGATTATCCTGGAGCTGCTGGATCAATAGAGCCTGACGCCATCACCGCTGCTGCACAACAAGCTGCAGGAACCTGTCCACACTCACATCACACCTCTCTATCAGGAATATGTGCTATAATTTGTCCTTCAATGTGCATTATATTTATTATTCAAATATTTTTAAACACTCACAGTAGTACTCAACCCAAACTCAAAAGAAAATAATAGTAATAAAACTTAAATAAATAAGAAAAAAAAGAATAAAACTGTGCAATATGAATTCTGTCTTTTTTAATAATTTTGTGTCTTTTTTTGGTAATTCTGTCTTTTCTTGGTAATTTTGTGTCTTTTTTAAATCATTTTGTGTATTTTTTAAATAATTTTGTGTGTTTTTGGGACATTTGTGTCTTTTAAAAAAAAAATTGTGTCTTTTTTTGTTAATCTTGTGTCTTTTTAAAATAATTTTGTGTGTTTTTGGGACATTTGTGTCTTTTAAAAAAAAAATTGTGTCTTTTTTTGTTAATCTTGTGTCTTTTTAAAATAATTTTGTGTTTTTTTTAAATAACTTCGTGTATTTTTTTAATAAGTTTGTGTCTTTTTTTGTTAATTTTGTGTCTTTTTAAAATAATTTTGTGTCTTTTTTGGTAATTCTGTCTTGTTTTGGTCATTTTGTTTCTTTTTTAAGTAATTTTACATGTTTCTATCATTTTGTCACATCTCTATCAGTAATATGTGCAATCATTTGTCCTTCGATGTGCAATATATTTATTATTCAAATATTTTTATTGCTTTTCACATTAAACACTCACAGTAGTACTCAACTCAAACTCAAAAGAAAATAATAGGAATAAAACTTAAATAAATAAGAAATAAAAAGAACAAGTTATACGGTCTCATGTTGTATGGCGGGATGCCATATTTTGGCGGCATGCCACGCCCACATGGTGTGGCGGTCAATAAAGCTTTTGATAACTTTCGGTCCCAAAGGCCTTGTGATGGTACTGACCAAGTTTGAAGTAAATCTGTTGGAAGAGTTGGTTAAAATATGCAACGTGGTCATTTTATGAAAGGGAGCACTTGTTATAACGATCTTGTGTTTTATGGCGAGACGCCATATTTTGCCGCCATGCCACGCCCACATAGTGTGACCATCGGTAAAGATTTGAATAACTTTTGATCCCAAAGGCCTTGTGATGGTACTGACCCAGTTTGAAGGCAATTGGGTGAAATCTGTAGGAGGAGTTTGCGGCGTGGAAATGGCGAAAATTCCATATTCGATCCAAGATGGCCGACTTCCTGTACATTTTAGGGAATGGCTTCTTGAGACTTTTTGGTGCGTCTTGTCATGATTCATGTATGTACCAAATTCCGTGTGTCTACGACAAACGTGTGAGGTAGTGAAATTTAGGGGGCGCTAGTGAGTCATTTTGCCATGCCCATTCCAGCGAATACTAGAAAACGTAAATATCAGATCAAGTTATATTCCAAAAATGGTGATATATATATATATATATATATATATATATATATCCACACAGTATATATATGAGTATGATAGTTTTGCTGTGCTGCAGACATTTAGCAGGATCCAGACTGGAGAATAGTGCAGCAGCAGGAGAAGTGACTGTTATCTGCTGCTGGAAGAAATAAAAGGAAGCAGAAAGCAATTAAAACAAGACAAGGAGAAGAAGAAGAATCCCAGACTGCACTTCTCCTCCACTCCCACCTCCTCTCTTCTCTCCGCGCTGACAAATAAGCTTTAGCAATTCAATTTTCACTTCAATCTCTTCTATTTCAGCGCTGCTTCCTCTGCGTTGTGGGTATTGTGCATATTTGTGTGTTTGTGTGTGTGTGTGTGTGTGTGTGTAGAGGAGATTCTGCAATATATATCTATACCTGGTGCTCCAGAGATCCTTTTACAGAGTCCACAGAGGAAACAGATTAAGCGCAGCAGCAAACATTCAGCATTGATACTATAGGGTTTCTTCCCCAGAGCTCCAGATCGCTTGTTTAAACAGAGAATCCTTTAACAGCTCTGAGAAACAACCTGATATCTGCAGTCAGACCTTCAAACTACCAGTCAACTACTGGAATACAACATTACACTGACACTTTATTGTTTTTCTACGGATTGAAATGTTTTTAACATCAACCCTCTGGGCTCTGAGCCTATTCACCCTTTATATACCACATCATATTTACTATACTCATGTTTGGTTTTTGGTACTTTCTCAGCACAACTTCAACATGAATTTGTGTCTTTTTTTAGTCATCTTTGCATATATTTTTGATCACTTTTGTGTCTTTTTTGGCCATTTGGTGTCTTTTTTATGTAATTTAGTTTTTGGTCATTTTGTGTCTTTTTTCATCATTTTGTGTCTTTTTTAAGTAATTTAGTTTTCGGTAATTTCTGTGTCTTTTTTCGATAATTTTGTGTCTTTATTAGTAATTTTGTGTATTTTTTTGGTAATTCTGTCTTTTTATTGGTCATTTTGTTTCTTTTTAAAGTTATTTCGTTTTGTCATTTTGTGTCTTTTTGATAATTTTATGTCTTTTTTAAAATAATTTCGCGTCTTTTTTGGTAATTCTGTGTAATTTTTGATCACTTTTGTGACTTTTTTAAGTAATTTAGTTTTTGGTCATTTTGTGTCTTTTTTGGTCATTTTGTGTCTTTTGAAATAATTTTGTGTCCTTTTTAAATAATTTTGTGTCTTTTTTCTGTAATTTTGTGTCTTTCTTTGGTAATTTTGTGTCCTTTTGGTAATTTTCTGTCTTCTTTAAATAATTTTGTGTCTTTATTAGTAATTTTGTGTATTTTTTTTGGTAATTCTGTGTATATTTTTTGTCATTTTGTGTCTTTTTTGTCATTTTTTGTCTTTTTTTGTCATTTTGTGTCTCTTTTGGTCATTTTTGTTTTTTTTGGGTCATTTTGTGTCTTTTTTTGTCATTTTGTGTCTTTTTTTATAATTTTGTGTCTTTTTTTTGGTCATTTTGTGTCTTTTTTTGTAATTTTGTCTCTCTTTTGGTCATTTTTGGGGGGGTTTTTTGGTCATTTTTGGGGTTTTTTTTGGTCATTTTGTGTCTTTTTTAAGTAATTTATTTTTTTTCAGTCATTTTGTGTCCTTTTTTTTGTAATTTTGTGTCTTATTTTGCTCATTGAGATACTGCCTCCAGCGGCCCCCAGGTAATTTTTAGTTTGAGACCCCTGGTTTACAGCGTTTTTAATATTTCATGACGGTGAAGAAGCGGCTCAGAGGGATCAGCAGCAGTGATTCATGAGAAACAAGAATATGTGAAATTAAGAGTGCAGGATTAGCCGCGGTTACTAGAGAGCATTAAAGGAATTAAACACGGCTTCACGCTCTCCCGGAGACAGAAAGTGATGAGGCTGCTCGGCCAGGTCTTCATCAAGATCACAGCTCATCATCCTCACTGAGCGATCAAACCTCCGCCGCTGAACTCCTGAACCCTCGTTGAACTAAAGTTTCAAGCTGGTTTCTGGCTTTAATGAGCCGTGACTAACTGGTTTTACATTTCACTTTAATTACAGATTGCTAATACGCAACTGCCTCAAATTGTTCATAGCTGGGTAATTTTAATTTTGCCTTCCTAAATTGATTTATTTAAGCTTAATGAAAGTGTTATCTTTTAAATGCACCATCATCACTATGGCATCTCATTACGGCCACACAGCAGAGACCCTCCGCTGCTCCGTCACAGAGCTGCTCAGCATCAGTTTCACTGCTAATAACTGCTCTTCTTCTCTCTGCAGGCTGAGGTCAGGATGGGCTGGAAATATTACAAGTTATTACAGTTACAGTGGGTTTAAATACACTCCCAACGACACCATTAAATACACGATTTAACTTCCACAACATTTAAACTACACACACGTCTGTCACCTGCAGCAGAAATGTTATTTATTGCCAAATATCACAAATTTCCCTGAAGAGGCTTTGAAAAAACACTTCCTGCATCACGTTTTCACCAGGCGGCAACCTCCGGGTCTGAGCAGTAGCAGAAGCATTTGGGTCCATTCATTTCAATACAAAACTAGAAAACTTCTCACATGATTTATTACCTCAGAAATGTTATTTATCTGCAAATATCACAAATTTCCCTAAAGAGGCTTTGTAAATACACTTCCTGCATCACGTTTTCACCAGGCGGCAACCTCCGGGTCTGAGCAGTAGCAGAAGCATTTGGGTCCATTCATTTCAATATAAAAAACTAGAAAACTTCTCACTTGATGTATTACCTCAGAAATGTTATTTATCGCCAAATATCACAAATTTCCCTGAAGAGGCTTTAAAAAAACACTTCCTGCATCACATTTTTACCAGGCGGCAACCTTCAGGCCTGAGCAGTAGCAGAAGTATTTGGGTCCATTCATTTCAATACAAAATGAGAAAACTTCTCACTTGATTTATTACCTCAGAAATGTTATTTATCTCCAAATATCACAAATTTCCCTGAAGAGGCTTTGAAAAAACACTTTCTGCATCACGTTTCTACCAGGCGGCAACCTCCAGGTTTGAGCAGTTGCAAAAGCATTTGGGTCCATTCATTTTAATACCAATCTAGAAAACTTCTCACTTGATTTATTACCTCAGAAATGTTATTTATCGCCAAATATAACAAATTTCTCTGAAGAGGCTTTGAAAAAGCACTTCCTGCATCATATTTTTACCAGGCGGCAACCTCCGGGTCTGATCAGTAGCAGCATTTGGTTCCATTCATTTCAATACAAAACTAGAAAACTTCGGTTCTACACCCTAAGCCCTTGGCCCCTGCTGTGGCCCCTGTGTCAAATACTAATAAAATAATCGATTTATAACAATGCACAACGGAACAATTCTTACCTATTTTTTGTTCAAACAATATCTCATCCCTCTTCCTCCTTCTCCTTTCTCCTCCTTCCTCTTCTTTCCTCCCCCTCCCTCCGCCTTCCTCTTCCTCCCTCTTCCTCCCTCCTCCTCCTCCTCCTCCTGCTCCTCCTCCTCTATGAAGAACAGCTGTGTGTGGGTCCAGTTTAATGTTCTTCAGTCAGATCAACATATGTTCTGTCACAGTGAGACTCAACTTGCTCATTATTTCCAGACTTACTGAGATATTAATAGATTATAAATGTTCCATATGAGGCCTGGAGGATTTATTCAGCCAGTCGTCTCTTCAGCCAGTAACATGATCATCTCAAAAACATGCAAACAAATGTTTTCATTGACGTCAGAGATTCAGTGTTTATATTTAAGGTCAGGGACTGAATATGAATATGGACCATAGACTGTATAAATAATAGATGTAGTGACCATGATGTCTCGTTGGTTTGTGGATTCTGGTTTGTTAAAGTTATGAGACCAAACCACTAAACGTCCTTTTTTATATCTATATAACGTTATATGACTTTAATGACACGTTGCCGTGGACACAAAAAAATGTGTTACAAAAAATTACATAAAATGACCAACAATAAATCTTAAATGCCCAGGAACACCCAGGAAGACATTTTTAAAAAAGGAGGTGTAAAATGACATTAAAAAGACACAGAATTAGCAAAAAAAAAGACATAAGAGGCCAACAAAAAATGTAAAATGACCAAAAAGGACATTGTATGACCAAGAAAAAGACACAATGACCCAGAAAAGATGTGAAATTACAAAAAGAGACACTAAATTATCAAAAAAGGCACAACGTTACCAAAAAACATATCAAAAATACCAAAAAAAGACATAAAATCCCCCAAAATTATAAACCGCTAAACATCCTTTTTTTGTAAGTATATAACGTTATATATAACTTTATTGGCACGTTGCCGTGGATACGCATTGCTCTGCTTCGCTCCTGATGACGGCTCGCCTTGTTAGTGACCTGTCAATCAAAGGTAGCCCCGCCCCAAATCATACGATTCTTTATCTTCTATTTTCTTCTAAATGGGGCCATTATTTACACTATTAACTTCAGATTGTCTTGAAGAAGATTTTTACTAGTGATTGAGACCATAGTGTTGTCCTAAAAAACATTTCTGAGCTAATAAATCAAGTGAGAAGTTTTCTCTTTTTGTATTGAAATTAATGGACCAAAATGCTTCTGCTACTGCTCAGACCCGGAGGTTGCCGCCTGGTAAAAACGTGATGCAGGAAGTGTTTCTTCAAAGCCTCTTCAGGGAAATTTGTGATATTTAGCCATAAATAACATTTCTGAGGTAATAAATCAAGTGAGAAGTTTTCTAGAATTGTATTGAAATTAATGGACCCAAATGCTTCTGCTACTGCTCAGACCTGGAGGTTGCCGCCTGGTAAAAAGGTGATGCAGGAAGTGTTTTTTCAAAGCCTTTTCTGGGAAATTTGTGATATTTAGCCATAAATAACATTTCTGAGGGAATAAATCAAGTGAGAAGTTTTCTCATTTTGTATTGAAATGAATGGACTCAAATGCTTCTGCTACTGCTCAGACCAGGAGGTTGCCGCCTGGTGAAAACGTGATGCAGGAAGTGTTTTTTCAAAGCCTCTTCAGGGAAATTTGTGATATTTATCCATAAATAACATTTCTGAGGTAATAAATCAAGTGAGAAGTTTTCTAGATTTGCATTGATTTGGGTCAATTCATTTTGTATTGAAATGAATGGACCCAAATGCTTCTGCAGCCGCAGTCAGCGCCCCCCTGCTGGAATTTATGGTAAAATGCAGCTTAAGGCACTTCCTGGTTTGCCTCCCTGCTCAGACCTGGAGGTTGCCGCCTTGATATAAACCCCGCCCCCTCCATATTAGTGGACGGCTGTAACTGACTCCTGATTGGTCGGCCGGTGTTTGGACTCTGTGTGATGTCACAGCGTCTGTATCTGTATCTTTAGGTCTGGATGTTACATCTTTATACACAGTGTGTGTTCGAGACTGACAGAAACGAGCCGAAAACAGCCAGAAAGGTTGTTTACCACTTTCTCCCGTTGAGATGTTGAAAGAAAAAGTAGCCAAAAGCAGAAGTGTGAGAGGAGGAGGAGAACATTACACAGCCTCTGTATCCGCAAGAGCTAAACTCAGAGTTTGGAGGCCAGTTAGGCTGTGAATGTTACGGTGAAAACAGGTGCTGTCAAGTTGGGAAAATAACCCCATCAGAAATCCAGCGGCTTGTGTCAAGCACTCGGCTGACACCTTTGATACAGTACAGCTCAGCCCGGCTGCCGTCATGCTGGAATTGCTTTTAGTGGAGCTGAGAATGTGAAGGCTACTTTGTATTGAGATGTTTTCCTCCCCGGGTTCCCGCCCCTCTCTGACAGCAGACACATTGATAAGGACAGACAGATGGAGAGACGAGGAGGTAATAACTCCACACCTCGTCGACGGGAGGAGACATCAAAAGAGGCCAGGCTTAAATGAATTCTGACAGAGTCTGGGTACGGCCCATCAATATCCTCTGCAGCCATTAAATCAACATCAGAAACAACCGAGCGGGTCGCTGCTCGTAGGACGGCGGAGCGGCGCCTAACGAGAGCGCCAGGTGACACGGGCAGCTCGGTGGCGAGCTGCACGGGTAATAAAAGGAGGCCTGAGTTGCTTCAGACAGACAGAAGGAGTCCACTGATTAAAGATTACACAGCAAACATCTAAAGATCAGAGCTGAAGGACACCTCAATGCTTATCGTGCTGCACACATTCAGTGTTAAGATGCTATTTCAGTAAGAAACATACACATAAGCCTAAAAAAGGGAACAAAAACACATACATACGAGACACCATCGGCCTAAAAAAAGGGAATTAAGAAACATACATACAAGACACCATAGGCCTCAAAAAATAAATTAAGAAACACACATGAAAGACACCTTAGGCCTCAAAAAAGGAAACAAAAAAACATACATACAAGACACCATAGGCGTCAAAAAGGGGAATTAAGAAATGTACATACAAGACACCATAGGCCTCAAAAAAAGGGAACTAAGAAGCAGTCCGCTTATTAAAGATTACCCAGTGAACATCTAAAGATCAGAGCTGAAGGACACCTCAATGCTTATCATGCTGCACAGATTCACTGTTAACCCTCTGGAGTCCATCTATTTATTGAAAATACACTGAGCATGTTTTATTTACAGTTTATATATATATATATATCATATGTAGACAAGCTGAGAAAGCCAGTTGAAAGTGCAAATAGGGGCTTTTTTTTACACAGTGTGCCATTTATGTTTCTTGACCATTTTTAAAATGTGAATTTTCTTTGTACTAAACTATTGCTATTTTTAATTTACATGCAAATGGACATGTTGTTGATGTTTTTAAAGTTATTTCTTTCTTTCATTATTTTCTGCTGTTTTTGTGTGTAGAAATAGTGAAAAAATTGGTACATTTCAATAAAAAACTATGTCTTTTGTTTGTATTTTGGGTTCCTGGCAGCTTTAAACTTTTAATTAAAAAAAAAAAAAATCTGACTGATAGCCAAACTTGTGTGTAGAAAAAGGGGCCATGCATGTGATGTAAGGACAGACTGAAAGATGCTGAACAGAGACAGAAATTAATGCAGAGGAAGTTGACAGATTTGAACCAAAATCTCCTGGACTTCAGAGGTTTAAGACGATACAAAAAACTGTTTGCAGAAGCACTGTTCAATGAACATTTAAAGCTGTTTCAGTAAGAAACATACACATAGGCTTCAAAAAAGGGAACAAAAAACATACATACGAGACACCATACACTGTAAAAAATGTCTGTAGATTTTACAGTGAAAAACTGCTAAACCATGACAGTAAAAGGCCGTAAAATGATAAATGGGTTAATTCAGGTTCAGTAAGAATGAAACACCGTAAATGTATATATCAGCCAAAACACTATTTTTTTTTTTTTACAGTTTTTTTATAAAAAAACCCCAAAACATTACTCCACTGTAAAATACACTGGCACCGTGTTTGTAGCAAAAATATACTGTAATATATATACAAGCAATCGTTTTTGCATTTATTTTTTGTAAAAATACTTTTTCTCACTGTTAAATGTACTAAACACCATATCTCTAACAGAAATATACTGTCATTTTTAGTTCCTCTATTGAACTGCAGGTCAAAAAAGGAAACAAAAAAACGTACATACAAGACACCATAGGCCTCAACAAGGGAATTAAGAAACATACATACAAGACACCATACACTGTAAAAAATCTATTTTTTTTTCAAATACATTATTCCACTTTAAAATACACTGACACCGTGTTTGTAGCAACAATATACTGTTATATATATACAAGCCATCATTTTTGCATTTATTTTTTTGTAAAAATACTTTTTCTCACTGTTAAATGTACTAAACACCATATCTCTAACAGAAATATACTGTAATATTTAATGCTAAAATATTTAATTCATGCGGCATTTATGAAGTATTTTTTTGTCAATTATATGGCAGAACAGCATTTCTTTTGATGGAAAAAACGTTTTGTTTTTTACGGTAAAATATGGAATAAAATGGTAATCTTAAACAGGAAATCAACAGTGCTAATATAATTTTACCGTAATATTACAAAAAGGTGCACCATGTTTATTACGGTAAAGTTCTGGCAACCACAGCTGCCGTTTTTTCCCCCGTAAAAACAACACAGTTGGGCACAGTGTAGGCCTCAAAAAGGGAATTAAGAAACATACATACAAGACACCAGAGGGCTCAAAAAAAGGAAACAAAAAAACATACATACAAGACACGATAGTCCTTAAAAAAAGGGAATTAAGAAACATACATACAAGACACCATAGGCCTTTAAAAAGGGAACTAAGAAGGAGTCCGCTGATTAAAGATTAGCCAGCAAACATCTAAAGATCAGAGCTGAAGGACGTCTCAATGCTTATCATGCTGCACAGATTCACAGATTGTTAAGAAGACACAAAAAAAAACTGTTTAGATACAACATCCATCACAGTTTATCTCTAAAAAGACGCCAATCTCTCCGAGATCTTTCTCTTAATTGTCAAAGTTTCACAGAGTCATAAAAGGCTCTTTATAAACAAATGAAAAGTTGTGAGTTATGGCTTCGCTGTAACACATCACTGCACCGCCACCCTCCGAAAATTTTACAAGAACTCAGAGTTGTGCCCTTGTGGAGAGAGGAGGAGGAGGAGGAGCAGCAGAATCAGTCATACAGACAGCCTGAGCAGGACTGTGCAGGTCTGTAATGTAGATCTATGATGGTGGACAGGGTCAGTGGAGGCAGTGGAGTGTGTTTTAGTGCACCATAACCACAGACAAATGGGAAAGGTGGAGTACCGAGGAAAAAGAAGAAAAGGAAAGAAAGAAAAAGTCTCTCTCTGCTCCGAGTTCAACACAAACTGTTTGTCTTTAACCCTTTTAATGCACAATATATAATAAACACCTTTTAATGCACAAAATGGGTCATAAATGACCCGTATTCATTCCCCATGTTATTTCAGGCTGCTGTGTGTTTGAATATCTTTATTTTATTATTATAACAGATCATTATATGCATTTTTCCTTTCATATTTTATGGAGAAAAATAGTTTTGGTATTGCTACATCAAGTTTACACACATGGGTCTAAAATGACCTTGTGCATTAGAAGCTTAGTGATACAAAAAGTGATTCACTAAATTCACAATTTGAGTATGTAGAACTATGTTTGTCTTATTTTGAAGGTTTAACTTTAAAATTACATTAAGCAACATGAATGTCGTCCCTGAATTACATAGTAATGCAACATAAGAAGTGAATCTTTTTTTGGAAATTGACTTTTTTAGTCATTTTGTGTCTTTTTTTTTGTCATTTTGTGTCATTTTTGGTCCTTTTGTGTCTTTTTTTGTCCTTTTGTGTCATTTTTGGTCCTTTTGTGTATTTTTTTGTGACATTTTTGGTCATTTTGTGTCTTTTTTTTAGTCACTTTGTGTCTTTTTTAGCCATTTTTATGTCTTTTTTAGGTCATTTTGTTTCTTTTCCTGGTCTTTTTGTGTCATTTTTGTCTTTTTTTTGTCATTTTGTGTCTTTTTTTGGTCCTTTTGTCTCTTTGTTTGGTCCTTTTGCATCATTATTTTGTCATTTTGTGTCATTATTAGTAATTTTGTGTCTTTTTTTGTCATTTTGTGTCTTTTTTTGTCATTTTGTGTCTTTTTCTGGTCCTTTTGTGTCTTTTTTGGTCATTTTTTTAGTCATTTTGTGTCTTTTTTAGTCACTTTGTGTCTTTATTTGGTCATTTCGCGTCTTTTGTGTCATTTTGTGTCATTTTGTGTCATTTTATGGTCATTTTGTGACCCATGTTGTGCATCATCTGCACAAGCTTTTATAATCCTGCAGGGTTTAAAAAAAAAAAAGATAAACAGAAAGAGATCGATGGCCGTGTTTAGACTCTCAGATCTGAACATATAGATTGTAATTACTGGCATGTTGTCAGTCAGAATCTCCGTTTTGTTCCCGCTGCATTCAGCGTCATTTAGCTCTGAGACTTCCTGCTGTGAAACGGAGAATTTGAAGTGTGCGATACATCCAGCGCTCCAATAAAGGCCTCATGCCTGCGAGCGTATCATTTAGATTGACAAGAGAGGCAGAAGCAATTGAAGTGAACTTAAGTCTACCCCCTGCCCTATAAATAATATTTAATCCCTCTTTGGAAGGGAGAATTGGTAATGAGTCCCAGAGCTTTTTTGATGCATCACATTGCCTTCAGCTACAGCTGACACCAATAGGATATAAAGCAGACAGCCTCGCTGGCCCACAATGCTGAGATACGACAGCGTTTTCAAGATCAGATCAATCAAAGAGTTGAAGTCTGGTTAAATCAGGATATCAGTCTTTGGTGTGAATGTGGAGAAGAAAGTGGGAGTGTGGGAAACACTCTAAAGCCCCGGCGTCCTTTGAGGTATTATTAAAAACCTAAGAGGTATTAGTTCACATATTTGAACTTGCAGCTGGAAGAAATGGTAGCTAAATATGAAAAAGGCTTACTGTGCAGAAATCCAACAGAGAGAGAGAAGAACGGGAGCTGCTGCATGCTAATGCTACTCAAGGCTCGGCTAGCTATGTGTCTTTAAATGTTCACTAGTGATCGTAGGAAGAATGTATCCGTATCCTGCATCTCTGTTCCCTAGAGAAACGGTTCGCCAAGGGGTTTTAGCCGTGCACCCACTTCTATGTCACCCCCAATCCCCCTCACCTTGGAAAATAAACAAAATGCAATAAGCTTTTTATAGCCATATTAAAGGCGGCATGTTTAATCATGCTCAAATGACCAGAACACACATATAATAAAATAAACATGATCACAACAATTAGCTCTCACATTTGAATTAACCTGAACACAGTTTCAATATAATGCAACAAAGTTATGAACAAGCTTCCACTTTTAAGAGCAAAGAGGATGATGAAGGCTCAGGATCAGAGGCAGAAAGCACATAAGTTGGAGAAAATGTTATAATATTTTGAGCCGCGTTGAACAAAAATTTCAGCAAGTTTAAATGAGCGTGGAGCTAAACAACCCGTCATCATAACACAGGTTGGAAAAATGGAAGAAGATAACTTCTTCTGCACTTAATTTTAAGATGAAGTGCATTTTGAAAGTGACCAAAAATACATGTTAAAACACTGACTGAAAAAGACACAAAACAACCAAAAATAGATGCAAAAATGACCAAAAAATGACACAAAATTGAATAGCATTTATTAATTAATTAATATTACATTAATATTTTGATTTTACATTTTACAAAGGAAATGTTTATTTACACGTATTTATTGTGTGTGGGGAAAAAAATGTAATTGTGTAATTATCAGACCACCATTACATTTTTAATTTCACGCGCCCCTTAGCAGCAGCCCGTGCACCCCCAGGGGTCCACGCACCACACTTTGGGAACCCCTGGCCTAGAGCAATATTGTAACCTGCGAGGAGAAAAACAAGATTTGTGCGCGCAGAGTTCGCTCGCAACACAGCTCCCCTAAAAGGGGCGGAGCCCCTTGCAACAATGCTGCAACACGTCCTACGTAAATAATGATATTTAGAAAAATGAATTCAAAAATCTTCAAAATCGAGGATGCACACCTTCGTGCCATGAGCAAGACACACACACACACACACACACACACACACACACACACACACACACACACATTCTTGTACTTCTATCTTTGTGAGGGCCCTCATTGTTACAGTGAATTCCCTTACAAGGTTATAATAATTTTGGATTTTTCATCAGTTTTAATTTTAGTTTCGTTGTGAACTTTTGTTTAATGAGTTTTTAGAGTGAGTTTGTTAGTTTTAGTTTAGTTTTTATTAGTTCTAGTCTTTTGTATTGGGGTATTTGTTGGGTGGGAGATTAAAAGAGGTCACAGTAAATTTCCTTTATTTCCTTTGTCTGATCCATCTTCATTATGTATGAAAAAAGTTGACAAAGACGAAAACGAAGGACATTTTCACTATAATTTTAGTTAGTTTTAAAAACGTGTTCTGGTCCTCACTAAGTGGGAAGTACAAGAACACACACACACACACACACACACACACACACACTTCTTCTTGCTCTATAGAAAGATATTCAATAATAAAGACATCATCTGTGTGTTTGTGTGTGTTTGTGTTTCACCTGATATGAACCGTTTCAGCGTGACTGCAGGAATTCGGTGCATTAATAATAATAATAATTAGCAGAACTGAGACGTAATATCTGTGTTTGTCCTGCAGGAGCGTCCAGCCCGCTAACATGCTTATCTGCTGTTAGAACATGCAGCCGGCTGATAATAACTGTCTCTCTCTGCTGCAGCCTCACGCTGACACAAAGTGACTGAATATTACCTTAAATGGGCGTAAATAGATTCCAGAGGGAATAATAGCAGCCGTCAGCAGTCTGATCCAATAAAGAAGAGAGCAGAGAGCATGAAGGGAAGATGAATGAATCTTATTAAAAAGTACTGATGCCTGGTCAGCAGGACACACACACACACACACACACACACACACACACACACACACACACACACACTCTGCATGTCACCTGGTTATCAGCAGCTCTTTGACTGATCAGAGCTGAGATTAATTCTGCTTCAACATCAAATACAAATTGGTTTTATCAGCAGTAAAAGCTGACCGTCTCTTATTTATTTATTTATTTATTTATTTATTTCAAAGAAGTCAAATGCCACAAATAGAGCTGAATGTCATCGTTTCCCTCGGAGACGGCAGAGAACAGCAACACAACAACTCTGGAGCTGTTATTGAGGAAAATACAACCGAAGACACTTCTTAGTAACGTTTCTTCACTTCTTGGTGTCTGCTAGAAGACGTGTCGCTCTGAAATAAACTGTGTTTGTGTCTCTTTCTGTCTGTCTGGGTTCAAAAAACTGCTCTGTCATTAACTCGATGGAGTTTGGGATATTTTGTTGGTTTTTTAATCTTTTTCATTCCGTATGCAACTTAAATAATGATCACCATGTCATGCTGGTATCTTCTTTTTCAGCACAACCTCACCTGGTTATTATTTTTGGCATTTTGACTTACTGGATCAACATTTTGAAACACAAAAAAACACATAAACACACACTCACACACACACACACACACACACACACACACACACACACACATACAAAATACAAAAAAACACACATAAAACAAAAACACACACAAAATTACAAAAAACGCACAAGAAATACACAAAAACACACCAAAAAAAACAAAAAAAAAAACCCAAAGAACACACACATAAAAAACACACAAAACTTTACAAAAAACACAGGAAAAACTAAAAAAACACACCCAAATAAATTACTAAAACACACAAAAAACACATAAACACACACACACACATACAAAATACAAAAAAACACACATAAAAACAAAAACACACACAAAATTACAAAAAACGCACAAGAAACACACAAAAACACACCAAAAAAATTACAAAAAAACCCCACAGAACACACACATAAAAAACACATAAAACTTTACAAAAAACACAAGAAAAACTCAAAAAACACACCCAAAAAAATTACTAAAAAACACAAAAAATACCCCCAAAATCACACAAAACCACACAAAAAAAAAAACAGTAAACACAAAAGATTGCATTAAAAATGTTAAAATGCACACTGAAAAATTAGAAAAATCTAAGTAGGGTTTGGACATTTTTAAATCTTCTCTTAAAGCTCACTTTTCTCCCAGGCTTTTGAACCTTTGTGAGAAGAAAGTTGTTTCTGTGTGTTGTATTGTATATCTCATATCATATATTACTAGATGAAATTGTCTTTTTTCATGTTATCTTTGATTTTATTGTTATTCATTGATGTATCTTATTATAATAAGGTGCTCAACAAATAAACGTGACCTTTCCTGTGTGAACATCAGGGTCACTCAGCTGCCTGGCTCCGTCCAAACAGAAGACATAAGATCATCTAAAGCTCACTAATTAACATGTTAAATATCATTTGTTCCATCTGCATAAAATCCAAAGTGTGAACAGAACGTTGCAGTTTTTCCGTGTTGGAGCTGAAACCTCCTGCAGACACAGAGCAGCTCAGTGTTTGTGCTAAGCTAAGCTAGCGTCATATCTAATACACACAGGTGGGTGGGATCAGTCTGATGAGGTGTGAAAGGTATTAAAATGCATTGAAGAAAACATCAAGTAATTGACCAAAAAAGACGTAAAATGACCAAAAAAGACGTTAAATGACGAAAATCGATGTAAAATGACCATAAAAGACACGAATCGACAAAAAAAAAAAGACACAAAATGATCATTTTTACATCTATTTTTGGTCATTTTGTGTCTTTTTTAATCATTTTTACATGTACTTTTGGTCAATTTGTTTCTATTCCGATAATTTTGTGTTACTTTTTGGTCATGGAAGTCATGGAAACATTCTTGATAATAACCAAAATCATGATCAATAAAACCATGTTAAATGTCTAGATATCAGCTCTTAAATTAAACTCTTATCAGATATTTTTGTTGTTATCATTATATTTGTCCAAACAAATGTACCTTTAGTTGTACCAGACATTAAAATGAACAAGAAACTGAAGAAAACAAGGGTCTAATCATTTTTTCCATGACTGTATATTAAAATGCCAATAACATCATTTATTGCAGTTATTCCTGGGGCAGTATATATATATGGTTGTATATATATGTATATATGTGGTGTGTATGTGAGGTTTTTGTTCACCATGTGTTCCCTGACAGAATCCTCCAGTGTTTCAGTGTGTTTCAGTGTGTTTCAGTGTTAAAGATCAGGCTCTGGTGCCTTTTTAATGCTGCTGCTCTGCGTCTTGTTCCTGCAGCTCCGTGTTTCTAACAGCAGCACATTGAAGCTCTCAGGGGGGAGATAACCTCTCCTATAGGAGACCAGGGGATGCTGACTGGAGGAGAAGTGAACCAGGTTGAGATAAAACGTATGCAACAAAAAACAGAAATGCTTCAGTTTCCTGAGGAACAAACACCTGAACACACCTGAGGGGGCTGGGAGTGTTTCTGCTCCATCTCATTCCTGATTCCCTGCTCCCCTCCCATCCCCCAACACATACGAACGTGTTGAAACTATAAACACAAGATGAAAATAAAGAAAAAATAGATACAAAAAAAATAAATAAATAAAGTAGTATTGATAACAATAAGAACATGTATATGGTAAACAGTATGGCCTTAGGCCTTGGACATAAACACACACACACACACACATATATATATATATATACGTCAGCAGTATTTGCATTACTGCTGGAAAGCATGTTTATATGTCTGGATCGATACAGATGTTCACATCTGTACAGAAAAAAAAGCTGATAAATACACACACACGTATATACGTATATATGTATATATATATATATATATATATATATATATATGTACCTTTAGTTGTACCAGACAGTAAAATGAACAAGAAATTGTCATTTTGTGTCTTTTTCTGGTCATTTTTGCATGTTTTTGGTTATTTTCAAATCTATTTTTGGTCATTTTTTTGTGTCATTTTTGGTTATTTTGTTTTTATTTCGATCATTTTTTGTCTTCTTTGGTCATTTTTACATCTATTTTCGATTATTATAAATTATATTCTTTTGTGTACATACATACAGATACATACATACATACATACATGTATATGTGTGTGAGTGAGTGTGTGTATTTATATATATATACATTTATATATACATGTATACATGTATATATGTATATATACGTGTATACAGAACAGTCTGTCTAAAATCTCAGTGTGAGACTAAAACCTCTAAACACTTGTCTTTAGCTGTGAGCAGCTGTGACACGATAGTCTTCTGATATATATATATATATATATATATATATATATATATATATATATATATATATATATATATATATGTGATATGTATAGGTGGTATTATTAGAGTGTGCTGTAAAGGTCAGCAGAGAGTCAGAGCTTCATCAGGAGCTGATTTAAATCTGACGCCTTCATCGTCATCATCGTCTGAGAAGCTTCAAACATCTTCACACCTCTCTGCTGCTGCTGACCTCCAACAAGATGTTTATAAAACGCTGCTGCTCCGTTTGTGGAGAGCAGCAGCAGCAGAAAGCAGCAGCAGTGTTTAATTTATGTTGGCAGCCAGCAGAGAATTCAAGCTAGGGAAGAAATTCAACATCACAAATATGTGAGAAGAATCCTCCAGAGGAGCGTCAGAGTCTCTGAAACACAGAAACACGGAGCGGTGGGTGGTGGTGGCAGGAAGTGGTGGTGGTCTCTGATCGTGTTGGCGGTTCTTCTCTCACTAACACACAGGGCGTCCAGGTGGACGGCGTGCTGCCCCCCCTCAGAGAAACAAGCTTCATTATTTATTAAGAGACAGAACGAAGCAGCTCAGTGAGGCGTGAAGCTGCAGGGAGGATTCCTTGTTCCAGGTTGGAGAGGAAGAGGAGGAGGAAGAGGAGCTGCACGAGAGGAAGATGTGTGACGGAGCAGATATACTGGAGAGCATCAGATGGAGATGTTCATTTCTAGGTGGCACGCCATCTTTAACCCCCCCCCATCCCTCCCTTCTCCCCCCACACTGTAAAAAATGTCTGTAGATTTGACGGTGAAAAACTGCTAAACCACGACAGAAAAAGACCTGAAATGATAAATAAGTTAATTCAGTTTCAGTAACAATGAAACACTGTAAACAGGGGTCTCAACTGGAGCGTTTATTATCTGCCCTGTTGTTATTACCAGAAGAAGTGGAAATGTTATGTAATGTCATTTTGTGTCCTTTTTTTTTGTAATTTTGTGTCTTTTTTTTATTTATTTTGTTTCTTTTTTTGGTAATTTTTTCTAATAATTTTATGTTGTTTTTTTTTTTTAATAATTTTGTGTCTCTTTTTTAGTAATTTTGTGGTTTTTTTTTGTAATTTTGTGTCTTTTTTTGGTAATTTTTTCTAATAATTTTGTGTCTTTTTTAAAAATACATTTTGTGTCTCTTTTTTTGTAATTTTGTGGTTTTCTTTGCAATTTTGTGTCTTTTTTTGGTAATTTTTTCTAATAATTTTGTTTCTTTTTTAAAATAAATTTGTGTCTTTTTTTGTAATTTTGTGTCTTTTTTTGGTAATTTTGTGTCTTTTTTGTAATTTAGTTTTTTTTGTAATTTTGTGTCTTTTTCTAATAATTTTGTCTTTTTTTTAGTAATTTGAATTTTGTGATTGTGTATTTTTGGGGTCATTTTGTGTCTTTTTTTGAGTAATTTAGTGTTTTTTCAGTCATTTTGTGTCTTTTTTGTCATTTATCTGTCTTTTTTTTAGTCATTTTGTGTCTTATTTTAGTAATTTTGTGTCTTTTTGTAGTACTTTTGTGTCTTTTTTTGGTCATCTTGATACTGCCTCCAGCGGCCCCCAGGTAATTTGAGTTTGAGACCCTTGATTTATACGTTAAAAAATGGAATAAAATGGCAATCTAAACATGAAATCAACAGTTTTAATATAATTTTACCGTAATGTTAGAAAGAGTTGCACCATATTTATTACGGTAAAGTTCTGGCAACCACAGCTGCTGTTTTTTTTAAAACACCCCTTTTATTTTTTACAGTGTGTGACAGGCCAGATATAGACCATCAGATGGAGTTGTTAATTTCAGGACTGCACGCCATCTTTAACCCCTCCTCCTCCTCCTCCTCCTCCTCCTCCTCCTCCTCCTCCTCCTCCTGCTCCCTCCACCCAGAATCGACCATTTCAGGTCCCTTATAATCTCTAATCACCTCGGCCCACATTCTTCCTCCTCGCCACTATTGTAATGGCTCCGAGCCGGATCCAGCCTTGATTTCTTCTCTTCTTTTCAAGGCATTTTCTTCGCTTTCATGAGCAATTCCCATTATCCCCGGCCGAGCCTTATAGGCTCAATAAACGCCATCTGACTCCTCTTCCTCCAAACGGAGAAAAATGGGAGGAAAGAAAGCTGTTTTCAATAATCCTGCCAATACGATGATTCAGTTGATTTTCATCCTGTTATACCTGCACAGAAATTGCATGGTTCCCAAACTCTCAGTCTTCTCTATCTGATAATAAAGAGAGTCACACACACACACACACACACACACACACACACACTGTTTGTGTGTTTTCAAGTTACATCATTATCATTTCTCAGAGCAATCTTCTTGTTGCTTCTCTTCCACCCTAACAACATATCAAGAGGAAAAGCTGCTCAATAATCATATCTGAGAATCTGAAGAAGGAAAATCACAAATTATTTTAATGATGAATCAATTATCTAAAGTGAAAGACAACTTTCTTCTACATTTTCAACTAATTGATGAATTATTGCTGTTAGTTGTCTTTCTTATATTCTGTTATTGTGTTATTCTGTTCTATATATATATATATATATATATATATATATATATATAATGTACATGTAAATGCAATTGTCTGCAGCAATTTATTGACATTTAACCCTTTATCAGGCGAAGAAACGTATTTGGTAACTTCAGCGGATATCCAAAATAAAAAATAAAAACATTTAGAGAAAAAAGTTGGAAATTTACTAGATGAAAGTGGCAGATCTACATGAAAAAAAGTTGCAGATTTAAGAGGAAGAAGAGGGGGAAAAAGCAACTTTTTTCTCGCAGATTCACCACTTTAAACCTCGTAAATCTACGACATTTTTTGCACAGATTTTCACTTTAAATCTCGTAAATCTGCAACTTTTTTCGCTCAAATTTGCCACTTTAATTTAGTAAATGTGCAACTTTTTTCTCGGCCCCATTTTGATATCGACTGAAGTTACCAAATATATTTCTTCGCCTGATAAAGGGTTAAGTAATATATGCGTTCAAATACAAGTCACAAGTCAAAAAAAACATTGCTAAATGAATCGCTGTTTACTGACACTAGAAATTCAGTAAAAACAACACAACAGAACTTTATAACCCAGAGCAAAGTCCGGAAATATTTACAACATTTCCTATGTTGGGAAATTTGCAGGCGGCAACCTCCTGGTCTGAGCAGGGAGGCAAACCAGGAAGTGCCTTAAGCTGCATTCTACCATAAATTCCAGCAGGGGGCAAAACGGAGGCTGCAGAAGCATTTGGGTCCATTCATTTCAGTGCAAAATTTTGTATAATGTATGATGAAAATTAAAGGTTGATTATTGAAAAAACAGGCCACTTTTTGTTATACGTGTTTTGATTTCCAAACAGATATGGATTGAACGGAAAATACACAGATTCACCTACATAACTACATGCATAATATTGTTTTATTTCAACCCAAACCAGGATCTTTCCTAAATCTAGCAGGCTATATATACCATCCTGTTTTTCGTCTGGCTGATTACTGTATCAGAGAGCTGTTACATTAGCTTAGTGTTGATTCTGCTGTATTAACTCCCTGTGTGCAGCTGCTGAAGGTAAACCTGATCAGTAGGTCGTTAAACCAGCCAGTTAAAGAAACATAAAGGCAATGAAATGAATAAATAATGTAAAAACCTGTTTGCATTATTGATTCGATTGGATTAAATATGCATATTAAAGCAGCCTGGTCCTTTTTTAACAGCCGTTCTGTAAACTATGCTCCTGCATAATAAACCTGTTGTAATATGAGCAGATAATTGTGTGAGCTGATGCTTCACAGTGAGCACTTTAAAAGATATTTGTTGTGTTTTTAGGAGCTGGGATGTTCAGAGGGAGAACAGCAGGAGGCTTCTGATAATAGAAGTGTCAGAGTGGAATGAGTTCATTAAGCTCCGTTATCATGTTAGATGTGCCTCAGACTGAACTTCTTCACTTGGCGTGAGAAGCTACAATTTATTTTGCCAGAATTCAATACAGTCATTTAGTGCTTTGCTCCGTCTCTGGGTTCCAATAATCCTTTTTACTCCCACACTGAGAGGGAGGGAGAGAATGAGATGGAGGGAGGAAGGAGGGAGGAGGGAGGAGGAGTCAGGAGTTAGTGAGGAGAGGATGGAGGAGGTGACCATCAGGACAGACGGGAGGAGAGGACAAAAAGCAGCCTGATAGGACGAGAGGGGGGAAGTTTACCTCCTTCTCAGCTTCTTTTCAGCTCATTTTCAGCTCCTTCTTAGCTCCTTTTCAGCTCCTTCTCAACTCCTTCTTAGCTCCTTTTCAGCTCCTTCTCAACTCCTTCTTATCTCCTTTTCAGCTCCTTCTCAACTCCTTCTTAGCTCCTTTTCAGCTCCTTCTCAACTCCTTCTTAGCTCCTTTTCAGCTCCTTC
This sequence comes from Centropristis striata, assembly GCF_030273125.1. Taxonomy (NCBI): domain Eukaryota; kingdom Metazoa; phylum Chordata; class Actinopteri; order Perciformes; family Serranidae; genus Centropristis; species Centropristis striata. The sequence goes on from NC_081522.1 coordinate 39,818,571, forward strand.
TCAACTCCTTCTTAACTCCTTCTCAGCTCCTTTTCCGCTTCCTGGTTTGCCTCCCTGCTCAAACCAGGAGGTTGCCGCCTGCGAATTTCCCAACGGAGGAATTGCTGTGACTGACTGTGTTTTCATTTACATTTTTGAGGGATACATCTATGCTATTTCTGTATAAATACAGAAATAGCATAGATGTATGTGTTTCTCTAAATTTAGAGAAAGTATGGACACAAGTCCATATATATAATTAAGATATGGGATGTAAGCGTTGTATTGATGTATAGGACATGAAAATAATCCAAAAAACGGCACAACAGCATGTACAAATGTAAATATCTGCTCTGGCGGACTTGTTATATGTTAGGTCTAAAAGGGTTAATGACTAGAAACCTCCGGCTGTCTGCTGCCTCATCACTTACAGAACGTAGAACTTCGACTTGGTCCCGAAGCATCGTTACAAACTGACGTGGATATGTAGGTCTAGGGAAGTTAACATGCTGACTGATTGTTTCCAGTGTGTCCTGGTTCTCTGACCTCCTGCCCACACGGACTTTACAGATCTTTATACCTGGTCAGAGTTACTTTATTCCACCTCAGAGTTACTTTATACCACCTCAGAGTACTTTATACCACCTCAGAGTTACTTTATACCAACTCAAAGTTACTTTATACCACCCCAGAGTTACTTTATACCACTAGAAGTCACCGCCCAACAACAAACCTAGAAACCGTCTGAGGAGAAGATGAGGGCCAGAGGCCAAGACTTTATAAATCCTGGAAAAACAAAAGACTTATTGAGCCTCAGGATCCTTCAGGAGATATCAGACTGATGGAGAGAGGGACAGACACCAGTCTCTCTCTCTCTCTCTCTCTGTCAGGTATGACAGCGTCTAATGAAATTCCTCTCCTCTTTACAGTCAGCATCAGCACCACAGACACTCTGTCCTGAGAGACAGACAGGCAGCCTTGTTACTGGTTCACAACCAGCACATGAGGAACTTTACCTTGTTGCTACATGAGGCTGAATACTGGTTTTTCTATCTATAACGGTGCTGATATATCTAATCACCTTTCTGTGTGTGAGCAGTCTTCCTCTCAATGGGGAACACTGGAATTGTTGATTGATATTGTTAGATTAGGGAACATATATTCAACATTAATTAGTTGCTTACTAGCATGAAAATAAGTAACATATTGTCTCTTAATGAGTCATTATTAAGTAGTTATTAATGCCTTATTCTGCATGGCCTTATTATACAACCAGTAAGACATTAATTAAGAGTTTTCCCTCAATAACCTCAGAATTATTGATTATTAGTAGTAAGTAAGGAAGTTGTTGTATACGCATTGCTTCTCTCCTGATGACGGCTCGCCTTACCAAAACTACCAAAAAAGACACAAAATTACACAAAAAGAAATATGTAAAAAGAATTTGAAAAACATCTGAAATGACAAAAAAATGACATAAAATGACCAACAATAAACCTTAAATCTTTCCCAAGCTTTTCTTCTAAATGGGACCATTATTTACACTATTAACATCAGATTGTCTTGAAGAAGATTGTTTACTAGTGATTGAGACCATAGTGTTCCTAAAAAACATTTCTGAGCTAATAAATCAAGTGAGAAGTTTTCTCATTTTGTATTGAAATGAATGGACCCAAATGCTTCTGCAGCCAAACGTAGCGCCCCCCTGCTGGAATTTTCAGTAGAATGCAGCTTAATAAGGCACTTCCTGGTTTGCCTCCCTGCTCAGACCAGGAGGTGGCCGCCTGGCTGAAATATCTTATAGCTGTAGCTGTTTAAATGCTGCTCAGTTTGTCTGCTCTTTTTATTTTTTACGATAAAATATGGAATAAAATGGCAATCTTAAACGTGAAATCAACAGTGCCAATATCTTTTTATCGTAATATTTAAAAAAGTTGCACCGTATTTACGACGGTAAAGTTCTGGCAACCACAGCTGCTGGTTTTCTACCATAAAAACAACAGTTTATGAAGTTATGGACAATTGTTCAGGACTGCTTCAGAGTTGTTTCAAACCTGATTTTACAGTGTGTAAACTATAGCAGCTGTGTGCAGAATGTGTTGTGTCATCATTTGTGATTGGTACAGATTGTGGAGGAGGCTGTGGTCACAAAGACTCAGACAGGAGGGAGGAGGCGCATTGTGAACCTGCTCCTGCAGCAGATGGAGGTCCCACTGAAGGAGCTCAACACACAGCTGTTCCTCCTCAACACAGAGCAAAGAGGAGCTTTAATGAAGGAGGAGAGACGAGTGAAGTCCAGAGGAAGAGGAGCTTCAACTTCCTTCCACACTCACATCAGTGAGATTCATTTCTCAACATGGTGAGAACTAAAAGTTCCCTCTCTGGTTCCCTATAGGGTCCGTTCTGAAAGTTGTTCTGTCCTTAACCCTTTATCGGGCGAAGAACTATATTTGGTAACTTCAGTGGATATTTAAATGAGGTCCCCATTTCTCTCTGTTTGGTCGTAGAACCACATGGATTTCTTCCAGATAGTCAGCAAAGATCAGGCTACGTTACTAGATTAAAGTGGCAATTTTACAAGAAAAAAAGTCACAGATTTAAGAGATTTAAAGTGGCAAATCTGCACGAAAAAAGTTGCAGATTTACGAGAAAAAAGTGGCAAATTCACTAGATTAAAGTGGCAAATCTGCAAGAAAAAAGTTGCAGATTTAAGAGATTTAAAGTGGAAAATCTGCACGAAAAAAGTTGCAGATTTACGAGAAAAAAGTGAAAAAACAACTGTTTTCGCAGATTCACCACTTTAAATCTCATAAATCTGCGCATTATTTTTTCGTAGATTTGCCACTTTAATCTGGTAAACTTTTTTACCATTAATTTGAGATTTTTTTTGCACAAATTTATAACTTTTCTTTACCGTTAATTTGAGATTTTTTTCGTCATAAATTTGTAACTTTTTTCTGACTATTGGTTATGAGAGGGAGGGATGGGGTTTTATGACTGTATGTCATGTGTTCATTGTGTATTACTTATTGAAAAAAACACGGCGCATCATGAGATTCAGTCCACGTTGACATGTGGAGGTTCAGGTACTGCTGTGAGTCTAAAGATGGCGTCAGTTAGAAATCATTCCTGTATCATGTGAGCAGCAGGTCTGCTGTGACGTGTTTTAGCTGTTTACAACCTGTTGTCATCTTCTGCTGCCATCACATTATGTTTTATAATAAATAATAAATAATAAATAATAAATAATATGTTGGTGTCCTGCAGCCAGAGTCTGTTTGACTGCAGCTGAAGCTTTAATGGCTCAACAAACAGCAGATTGCTTTGTTCTCCTCAGACACAGAATGAAAACAGGAGACGAGACGGCAGACATGTTGACACTGGCTGAGCCTCCTCCTCCTCCTCCTCCTCCTCCTCCTCCTCCTCCTCCTCCTCCTCCTCCTCCTCCTGATGCTGGTAGCAGGTTTGTGTCAGCAGAAGGAGATCTAATCTCAGTGTGGTGACAGAGGGAGAGAGGCACGTCATTAACGGATATCACACAGAGCATTAATGAGCAACAAGTAATCATATGCACACACACACACACACACACACACACACACACACACACACACACACACACACGGTGAGAGTGATGCAGGAGTGTCTCTGTGCTGTAAAGCTTTAATAAGGAGGAACAGAAGATGTTCTCCTTGATCTTTTCACCTGTCGTCCTTAAAATAAACCTTCAGCAGCAAACTGCAAAAAAAGGTCTAAAAACAAGATAAAAACAGTTAAAAACAAGATAAAAACACTAAAAAACAAGATTAAAACAGTAAATCTGAGGGAAATGATCTTGCTGCATGGACAGATAATTTACCTTGACAAGATTTATTAAATTAAGATTATTAAATCTAGAAATATGCATGTTGAAATTAACTCTTAAAACAAGACAAATTAAAGATTCATCGCTGCTTGCAGCTTTAATTTATGAGATAAAAGTTGAAATTATAAGATAAAAGTCATAATTATGAGATTAGAAAGTCATAATTATGAGATAAAAAAAATTGAAATTTTGCGATAAAAAGTTGAAGTCATAAAATAAACTCTTATTATCTAACATTTGTAAATCTAAAGTTTTTTTTTAGAAACAAATAATTTGAAAACATCGTATCACTCTGCACAGCTCCTGCATCTGCACACACACATACACACACACACACACAAACACACAGACACACACATGCACACACACAATACGACCCCCTGAACGCAGCACGCAGAGCCGTCGTAGAAGCTAACGAGTGCAGACTTGTTGATAAAGAAAGCAGCTAATTGCTGTTTTCTATTTTTTTTTTTCAACTTTTAGTCAAAATGTGGCGTTCAATAAATGATGAAAAAGCTCCGTTGGCTGCAGCTTTGGTGCTTTGCATATTCCTGGCAGAGAGAAGCTGAGTGAGGAAGCTGTCCAAGCCGCCGCCACCACCCACAGCCCTCCGCCACCGCCACCCACAGCTAGCCGCCAGCCGCCCTCCGCCACCGCCACCACACGCCCCACCTCTCCGGCTCGCCACCCTGCAACCTTCACAACCTCCACACAAGCTGTCGGCCGCCTCGCCTGCTCTGGTTGGTGGCGGCGGCCGGGGGCCCGTGGCGTGGGCGGGGGGCGGGGGGGGCGAGGGCCCGTGGCGCCCGGCGTCCTCTGCTGCAGGCTCACACACCGACAGCAGCTTGGTTACATGAGTCAGTTCAACAGAAGGAGAAACAGACATGAGAACACATTTGAGTTTACGGCCTGGGAAGATTTCAGAAGACAGATTAAAATAGTGGAGAGGCTGTTTACACAGAGCTGAGAGGAGAGGACAGGAGAGGCTGTTTACACAGAGCTGAGAGGAGAGGACAGGAGAGGCTGTTTACACAGAGCAGAGAGGAGAGGACAGGACGGGAGAGGCTGTTTACACAGAGCAGAGCAGAGAGGAGAGGACAGGAGAGGCTGTTTACACAGAGCTGAGAGGAGAGGACAGGAGAGGCTGGAAACATGACAATACCTCATCATGTACAAAACGTTTTTAGTAATTTTGTGTTTTTTTGTGAATTTTAAAATTGTACATATTTTTTGTAATTTTGTGGCCTTTTTGGTGATTTGTGTCTTTTTTGGGGGGAATTTTTTCGTAATTTAGTGTCTCTATTGGTAATTTGTCGGTCATGTGACAAATATTCACTGAAAATCTGTTTACACAGAGCAGAGAGGAGAGGACAGGAGAGGCTGTAAATAGATTAATATGTCGAGCATGTGGAGACCCATTTTTTCCTATATTCATGACATTTGTGGTCACTTGGAAAAGTGTTGTGTTGTATATAAATTCTATTTTATTCCAATTTAATAAAAAATAAATAATCAGAGAAATTGAACCACTAATCTCTGTCGTTCTAACTGTTAACTGGCTCCTGTAAAGATCCTCTGATCCTGTTTGGGGCCTCTGGACGAGGAAGCTACAGAGTGGAAGATATTGTGTTTGTCGGAGCTACAGAGTGGAATTAATTACCATTTAAAAATATCCACATCATGATCCTGATCATTAATGGAGGAATTAAAGAGTTTTTGGTTATGTAAGTCTGTTTACTGTTCCAGGAGCTTTTCTATTAATTATTTGTAAGTCATTTTGTGTCTTTCTTTAGTAATTTAGAGCCATTTTTTGGTCATTTTTTGTCTTTGTTTTGTAATTTTTGGTCATTTTACAGCTTTTTTTTAATCTTTTTGCTCATTTTGTGTGTTTTATTGGTCATGTTGTATCTTTTTTTGGTAATTTAGTGCCATTTTTGTCAATTTCTGTCTGATTGATAATTTTGTGTAATTTTTTTTTTTTCATTTTACAGCTTTTTTGGGGTCTTTTTGCTAATTTTTGTGTGTTTTATTAGTCGTTTTGTACCTTTTTTGGTAATTTAGTGCCATTTTTGGATTTTTTTTTTTTACATTTTTTGTTCATTTTACAGCTTTTTTGGTCTTTTGAGTCATTTTGTGTCTAATTTTGCAATTTTTTGAGCATTTTACAGCTTTTTTTGTTGTATTTTTGCCCATTATGTGTGCTTTATTGGTCATTTTGTAACTTTTTGGGTAATTTAGTGCCATTTTTCTCTATTTCTGTCTTTTTTTGGTGAAGCTGCGGAGTGGAAGATATTGTGTTTGCAGGATCTATGGAGTGGAATTAATTAGCATTTAAAAATATCCACATCATGATCCTGATCATTAATGGAGGAATTAAAGAGTTTGCGGTTATGTAAGTCTGTTCTCTGCTCCGGGAGCTTTTCTATTAATTGTTTGTAAATGAAGCATTTAAAAAGAACATAGTGTATGAGTTGAATGAGGCTCTGACATAAGGCCAGAACTCATTAAGCATGAATGTGACATGTGATGTTGCCATGGGCACCACACAGATGGGAGGCCAGCATCCAGGGAGCAGAGTTTAGACCAGCAGACCTGATTAATGCTCTCTCAAGACATTTACACACATTTGACATTAAAATGAATGTTTTTAAATATAAAGTGTGAACCAGTTTCTCCTCTGAGGGCCAACAGGGCCAGCTGAAACCTGGACAAGAGAGAAAGTTCCACCAGTTTACACTCTCCAAGAGTTGGTATCTCATTACTGTACTGACAAACATTCTCTTTTCTTTTCTGTTAGAATAAAATCAGCCTGGAAAAGCAGACAGGGTTCCTTTAGGGTCAGAGTTAAAGGATCCTCCTGTTCTAGGCTACAGCAGGCACCAAAACAGAAAGCGTCATTTCTCTATCATGGATTCTCAAAAATACGCACCAACATCAGGAATAAAATCCTGGGATGGAGACATCACACATCTGGGACAAGAAGGGTTTTACTTTGCAGGCTGGCAGGAGTAGCATGTTGACAGCTTCTGGTTGGTCTTTTTGTGTGTTTTAATGGTCATTTTGTATCATTTTTGGTAATTAAGTGCCATTTCTTGGTCAATTTCTGTCTTTTTTTGTAATTTTTGTTTATTTTACAGCTTTTTTTGTTGTCTTTTTGCTCATTTTGTGTCTAATTTTGTAATTTTTGTTCAATTTCTGTCTTTTTTTTGGAATTTTGTGTAATTGTTGTTCATTTTACAGCACAGTCTTTTTGCTCATTTTGTGTGTTTTATTGGTCATTTTGTGTCTTGTTTTGGTAATTTAGTATAATTTCTTGGTAAATTTCTGTGTTTTTTTGTATTTCTATGTAATTTTTGGTCATTTTTAATTTTTTTGGGTCATTTAGTATCATTTTTGTTAATTTAGTGCCATTTTCTGGTCAATATCTGTCTTTTTTGTCATTTTTGTTCATTTTGTGTCTAATTTGGTCATTTTCAGATTTTCTTGGTAATTTTACGTTCTCCTGGTGAAAGTCCTGGTTTGTCTGACCCGAGCTGAGTGGCACGTTGAATTCGTTAAGGTCAGATTTTTCTGATGTTGCATGACCGGAAAAGGCCAGTTGGTCATCAATCATAACCCCTTTACATTTTGCACCATAAACAGAAATCTGCATGAAAGTGACCAGTCTGCATGTGTGGATCCAGTAACGAGGAGAGTTAGAAACGTGTGTTTGTTGAATAATTAGTAGTTTTGATGCCTGGTGGGGATCCGTCTGCTGACCTTGGTGGCGGTGGCACGGCGCCGCCTGCACCGAGCCGCACGCCGCCACAAGGTCAAACTATTAAAACCATCAACACGCTGCAAACGCTTCCACCCGCTGAGGAATGAGGCTCGCTGACATGGTAAGCATGTTCACAGCTGCTTTTTGGTCTTTTTGTGTCTTTTATTGGTAATTTAGTAAAATTTTTTGGTCAATTTCTGTCTTTTTTTTGGTCATTTTATGTAATTTTTGTTCATTTTACAGCATTTTTTAGTCATTTTGTGTGTTTTATTGGTAATTTTGTGTCTTTTTTGGTGATTTTGTACCATTTTTTGGTCAATTTCTGTCGTTTTTGTGATTTTTGTTCATTTTACAGCATTTTTTCGTCATTTTGGTCATTTTGTGTATTTTATTGATCACTTTGTATCTTTTTTTTCTCATTTTTTTCTCATTTTGTGTAATTTGTGTTCATTTCACAGCTTTTTTGTCTTTTTGGTCATTTTGTGTCTAATCTTGTAATTTCTTGGTCATTTTACAGCTATTTTGTGGGTTTTATTGGTCATTTTGTATCATTTTTGGTAATTCAGTGCCATTTTTTCAGTGTCTGTTTTTAAATTATATGTAATTTTTGTTAATTTTACGTTTTTTTTTCTTTTTGGTCATTTTGTGTCTCTTCTGACTTTCTTGGTAATTTTACATTCTCCTGGTGAAAGTCCTGGTTTGTCATCACACTTTGCACCATAAACGAGGAGAGTTAGAAAACGTGTGTTTGTTGAATAATTAGTAGTTTTGATGCCTGGTGGGGATCCGTCTGCTGACCTTGGTGGCGGTGGCACGGCGCCGCCTGCACCGAGCCGCACGCCGCCACAAGGTCAAACTATTAAAACCATCAACACGCTGCAAACGCCTCCACCCGCTGAGGAATGAGGCTCGCTGACATGGTAAACCATCTGTCTCCCCAAACAGAAGTCAGCAGCTCCAGCGTGCAGTATCTTCCTTAAATCAGCCGCAGACTGTCACAGAGAGCAGACTGTGTGTGAACAGAATGAGAACGCTGCAGAGCTGCTGCAGGGGCCCCGCCCGCCACCAGGGGGCCACATTGAGCCGCAATAAATAGCCTGGCTTTTTTTCCTTTTCCTCCCATAAGTCAGATAAACACAGCATGAAAACAGAGCTCACCTCCCATCGACTGCT